>NC_143510.1:85286555-85437180 GCF_031878675.1 Megascapheus bottae
CAAAGACAAAGCTCTTTTTGGCCCAGTTGTAGAGACATCTACCACCTAAATAACAAGTTTCTAAATATTGTGAAGCTTTTACATTTGCTGTTGTATCTCTCCATGCCAGGGATTCTTCCTCCAGTGATTTGTTGACAGATTAATGGCAATTCATTAAACGTATTTACTATGAGAATATTTACTCTTTTTTTTTGCAGTTTCTAGAGATGCCTCATAGAACTCTTGGAGTGAAGCATCTTAGCAATTCCTAGCTGTATAATTAGCCCATAAGAGAGAGAGAGGAAAGAGAGAGAGAATAGAGGAGGGCAGGTGAGGACAGACCTGGGCCTCAAATCATGAGTCCCTTACCTAGAGGGCATTTGTTTTGTTGTTTAATTTTAATCTATGCAATTGGCTGCCTTCATAAATAGATTTAAGAAGCTTGTCAAATGCCCTGGCCATCTAGAGTATATGTATTAATCTTGCTCAGGAATTCCCATGAATGAAAGATTTTTATTTATTTTTACTTGGAAGAACAGCTAAAGACCTGCTCATTTGAGTCAGTTCATATAGAGGAAAATCAAGAGCAGAGCAAACACAAGACAGTTATTAATGATAGGGGAATGACTGAAGAAAAAGGTGAATATAGACCTGAAGATATTCAGGCAAGTATGACAAGACCCTGGGAATTTTGAATTTTAAGTATTTTATAAGCTAGGCTTATGTATTCAATTCTCTACTTTAGGGCTTAGGCTTGAGCAGTACCAAGAATATAAAATCTGCAGTGCTATCAGTTTACAAATGTTCTCGTTGAGACTGCACCAAATGCAGCTCAAAGATTTTGACACTGAATGAGCGTTTGTCATATTCTTGCCACTCAAGAGTGGGCAGGCTATGGTGTTAGTGTGTGCCTAATTGAGGATATTTGGAAATAGCTGTAGGAAGAAAATAGCCATGCAAGTGGTTTGGGGTAGATACAAGATAAGAATGGCAGATCTAGGAAGAGGAGTGCAGTGGACTCTGGCAGGAGGATTCAGAAAGGGTTCCCACTCAGAAAAAAAACACCAGTTGGAAGTTAAATGCTGGCAAAGAGAGTCCATCTAGAGAGGAGCGCGAGTTTTCCATCTAGGATCTGGGATTTGATGACAGCCATTTCTTCCCTTGTGCTCTCTCGTGCTTGTGCGCGCTCGCTCTCTCTCTCTCTCTCTCTCTCTCTCTCTCTCTCTCTCTCTCTCTCTCTCTCTCTCTCTCTCTCTCTCTCTCTCACACACACACACACACACACACCTACCTTCTTGCAGCAGATTAGAGAGAAGGCTCAGGTAGATACTGGTTTTCATGGGGTAGAGATGGGTGGTTTTTACCACTGAAGATGCCAGGTTGTGTAGCCTGTGTTTGTCATGGTTGGCTTTGGGATGGTAGGATGGGGTGTGTGCTTCTCTATATGTAGCTTCTTGGCAGTTTTCCTCATTTGCCCTTCTGTCTTCAGAGGGAATTAGTGGTTTTCTGCTTACAAAAATGGTATCTTGGACAAAAGTACATTTCTATATAGGTCAGGACTGAAGGTTTTTAAGCAAAATAATCTGCAAATATTCCTGCGCTTTTTGCTCTCACTACATTCCTCTCTGGCTCATCCTTGATCCTGTCATCATTCAAGAGATAAAACAAAGGCTGGGAGTTTGGCCTAGAGGTAGAGTGCTTGCCTAGCATGCATGAAGACCCGGGTTCGAGTCCTTGGTACCACATGCATAGAAAAAAGCTGGAAGTGGTGCTGAGGCTCAAGTGGTAGAGCTCTAACCTTGAGAAAGTCCAAGGACAGTGCTCAGGCCCTGAGCTCAAGTCCAGGACTGGCAAAAAAAAAAAAAAAAGATAAAACAAGTTACTGTGTTTCTTTTTTCTTCTTCTTCTTCTTCTTTTTGGCCATTCAGAGGGCCTGAACTCAGCACCTGGGCTCTATCCCTGAGCCTCTCTGTGCTCAAGGCTAGTGTTCTACCACTTGAGCCACAGCACCATTTCCAGCTTTTTCTGTTATGTGGTACCTAGAAATCAAACTCAAGGCTTTCATGCATTCTAAGCAAGCACTCTACCACTAAGCCAAGCTGCTCTATTTTTCTCAACAAAGTCTATATCCCTTCTTCTCTGGTCCTTAGTTGAACCTTGTTCTTCTTATACTTTGTCAGCAATGCCTTGTTTCCTTTGTCTTTATTATTTTTCTTTTTTCATCCTTATCATCTGGCATAGGTTTTAGGTAAGTGAACTTGAAAGCCTTGAGAGCAGAGTCCTATCTTGTTTTGTTCAGTTATTTTCCCCAGTAACTGGTGCATTCTGAAAATATGAACAGAATTATGGGGAAGCTGCAGGTATTTTCACCTATCGTGTGCACTATTAATGGCTTCACCTTCCAGCAGCTGTAAGAGCCCTACAGCCTTTATTGTTCATTGGCTTAGGTTTAAAGGAATGCAGTGAACTCTTCCTATCCCTGTCATCCATCCAGGAGTTGAGGTGCCTCTTTTCTTGGGCCAGGTATTCCTTTCAGTGTCAGCTGATACCACACTACTACCAAGTCCAGCTTTCTCACAGGCTTGGCTGGTGCTTTTGGCGTAGGCCCGGGCAGCCAATGTGCTCATGTGCCAGGCCCAACTTCCTTCCTTGGGAAGCAATCTGATATCCTAGAAACAGCACTCAGTGTAGAGTCCAGGAGCTGATTTGGGAGTACACTGAGTCCCTTTGTCCCTTTTGCCCTCGGAACCAGAATCCTGTGATCCCCTTTGCTCATTGGGCTGTGGAAGGTACTTTGTCAGTTGTCAAATATTGGATACTACTCATGAAAGTGGAGGAACAACAGCTAAAATTTTGCCTGAGATTCTCATTGGTCTTTCCCTCCCGTTAGAGGCTTGCAGTATGCATAAAGAGGCTTTTAAATGTATTTAAAACAAACAAGAGAAATAATAGAACCCGACATTTGAATGCTGCGCTAAGCCCTTTAATGAGATTAATTCCATTCTGTCTCAGAGGCAGTCACTGGTGAAATGGATGGCTAAGTGACTTCCCCAAGACAGAATAAGCAGTTTGACCCTCTTATCTTTCCATGTTGTAGAAACCAGTAGCAAAGTATCCGTGCTCTGCATTTGTGTGTGTGTTTGTGCATATGTGTCTGTGTGTTTGCTGGTACTGAGGCTTGAACTCAGCTAAGGGACAAGAGAGTGTCCATACCCTTCTTTTTATTTTATTTTATTTTTTAAAGGTCAAGATTGGCACTCCACCACTTGAGCCACAGCTCCATGTTTGTTTGTTTGTTTGTTTGTTTGTTTTAATTGAAAATAAGAGTCTCACAGACTTTGCTGCATGGGCCAACCTTGAACCATGATCTTACTATCTCAGCCTCCTGAGTAGCTAGGGTTGCAGGCCTGAGCCATTGGTGCCCAGCTCTGTGTATTTTTTTGTTCCCCCAGGATGCTGGGGGAAGGACAAAATAATCTGGGGGCCTTTCCAACATTCTTATACTTGTCTGCACTGGAAAAACTATGACACCAGTGGAAGGAAGTACTTGAGAACGTGATGCAGGGTCTTTCTGTCTCTGTGCAGGTGCTCCCTATCCGTACTCAAGTGACACAAAATGCCCTTCAATGGTGAGAAGCAGTATGTGAGTGAGGACCAGCCCAGCGATTCAGAGTCTTCAAGGTTTTCCGAAAGCCTGGCTTCACTCAGTGACTATGAATGTTCCCGGCAGAGCTTCACAAGTGATTCTTCTAGCAAATCCAGCTCTCCTGCTTGTAAGCCCACAGGAAAGCAGCGGGTAGTAGGGGTAGTTGGATAAGTTGAACACAAGAGTTTCTGTCCTTTCCACATGTACCAGAATAGCTCTGTAAAAGCAATGCTATTCTATATGTGTTCTCAGAAAGAAATCACCACCAAGATTTATAATCAACTAACATCTTTTTTTTTTTTTTGCCAATCCTGGTCCTTGAACTCAGGGCCTAAGCACTGTCCTTAGGCTTTCTCAAGGTTAGAGCTCTACTACTTGAGCCACAGAACCACTTCTGGCTTTTTTTTCTATGTATGTGATACTGAGGAATTGAACCTGGGTCCTCATGCATGCTAGGCAAGCACTCTACCACTAGGCCAAACTCCCAGCCCTCGACTAACATTTTTATGTTGATCAAAGTCTCTCGTCTGTTTGGTTTGACTCTAAATCAGAACCTAACCCATTCTAGGCTCCCCGGTTCCATCTGTCTTTTCTTCCAAATGGTAGAAAGCCACTCCTCGTCATTATGTTTTAGACAAGACAAATTCAGATTAGTCTCCTCAGATTTTTTTTTTCTTCCTCTTATTCATATGGAAGGAAACTTGATTTCCTGGAAGGGTCAGGCAGGAAATGAAATAATCTGAAGGATTTCCTGCTGATTGCTAGCACTTCTGTGCAACTCACCAAGAAAGAGGCCCACAAGGAAAATTACTACACTGAGGTGATGAGAATGAGTTGCAAGAGTGGCCAGAGCAAAGGAGAAAGGAGAAAGCTTTTTCCTATTTTTGTTTTTAAATAGTTTTTGCTTTAAACATTCATGTACTCACTGTAAAAGCCTGGACAGTATGCATGTATAAAGAAAAGAAAATTATTGCTTATAGTATAACCCAAAGGTGACAACTAGCCGTCCTTTGCCATATCTTTATCCTTCACACAGACACAATACACAACTATAGATACAGATCTTTCTATCTGTGAACTTTGTGTGTGTGTGTGTGTGTCCCTGTAATAGGGCTTAAACCCAGTGCCTTAGTTTTTTTGTGCTCAAGGCTGGCACTCTATCATTTGAGCCCAGTTCCACTTCTGGATTTTTTTTTTTTTTAAACTTGGGCGTAGAAATTGAACTCTGGGGTGTTGTCCCTGAGTTCTTCAGCTCCAGGCTACCTACCGCCCTGCCCCCTTGAGCCACAGCCCCACTTCAGATTTTCTGGTAGTTAACTGGAGATAAGAATCTCATGGACTTTAGTGCCCGGACTGGCGTTGAACCTACATACTTAGATGTCAGCCTCCTGAGTAGCTACAATTACAGGCATAAGCCACGGAGCCCCGTTACTTCATACATTAAAATTTTCTGACAGTCCCTTTTTGTATAGTACTGGATTATTGTACCAAAGAGTGCTGTTTTGTGTTTTGTGCTGGTTCTGGGACTTGAACCACAATCCTTAGATCTCAGCCTCCTGAGTAGCTAGGATTACAGGCGTGAGCCACCGCGCCGAGCTTTGAGTAGACATTTTTATGGAAAATCTTGAAGTAGAAGGAATTGTGAAGAAAGGAATTGTGAGCAGCCACCTCAGGATTTTTCACTGTTTTCACTCTTGTCACTATCTATGGGGCTCATGCATCTGATAACAGGTTATCTAGGCATCTTGAAGTAAAATATTGCTAAGTCTTTGCACCATCTTTCTCCTCCATTCCTCTTCCCCTTCTTGGTTCCTTTTTCCTCCTTCCTCGTCTCTTATCCTCTTTTCTTGTCTTTCTTTTTCAAAACCTATTGATCTTTTTCCACTTTAGGAGCTTATGATTTTTAATTAACAGAAGCAAAGATTTCTAACTAATCTTATAAGCATGATTTATTAGTATAATCTCTAGAAATAACTCAGATTCTTTACTAACTTCCTACTGATAGAATATCTAGCTTCTCAGATTTATTTTATTTTACTTTAATTATTTATTCAGTTCTTACATCTTAAGTTATTTCATCACCTCAGGTGAATGCTGTGAGAAGGTAAGTTATATCTCAAGTAAGTCAATATTAGGAAAAATTACAATTGAAGTTAAACTTATAGATACTGCCTATACATTTAGGAGGTATAGGGGTTTTTTTTTGGTCATGTCATTTATCTTTAAAATGCATATAAATAAATGCAAATGTCAGTAGGCACTAAGAAGAAAGCGATTTATTTTTTTTGTTATTGGGGGGTGCTGTCCCTGAGCTCTTCAGCCTTACCCTTGAGCCAAACTCCACTTCCCGTTTTCTAGAGGTTAATTGGAGATAAGAATCTCAGGATCTTAAAATCTAGATACATAAGGCCATATAGTATGACGCTAAATGTAAGGACCTCCAGGATATAGAAACAAAAGCCATATAATGAGTGATTGTTGACCTTAATGTACTATGTTATCTCTCATCTCTTTTGCAGTCCTTTGATTATCTCATATTGTTATAATATTTCACCTTCTTATCTGAAATATTTTATATATGCTTAATTGGTTATTTGAAATTGGATAGGGAAGGAGGAAATCAAGATGAGTGGGGGGAGGAGGGAGGGAATAGGAACCATGTCATGAGAAAGGATATCAATGTTTGTAAAGTAATGTACCTTCAATCTGGTGAATATAATGTAACCCTTCTATTAATTACAATAAAAAAATACATGGGGAAAAAAAAGAATCTCAGATTCTTTTGTGCTCGGGCTGGCTTTGAACCTTGATCCTCAGATCTTAGCTTCCTGAGTATCTAGGATTACAGGCATGAGCTACTGCACCTGGCGAAAGTAATTTAATTTCCAAGAAATTATAACAACCTATAACAAGTTATTTTAAGAAATATTTGAGAATTTATCAAATATGTTGACTGAAGGTACAGAAAGACTAAACTTTTTAAGTCTGTTAAGTATGCAAATCCATATATTTAAGTACTTATTACATTGGAATAAATACAAGCTTGTCTACAACATGAAGTCTCATTCCTACTTGGGTAACAAACCTCTCTCCTACCAACAGCATTGGCTGACATTTGCTTTTCTTTCAGCCACAAGCCCTCCCAGGGTTGTGACATTTGATGAAGTGATGGCTACAGCAAGAAACTTATCAAACATGACTCTTGCTCATGAAATTGCTGTAAATGACAACTTCCAATTGAAACAAGATGCTGTCTCAGAAAACAGGTAACTTGAGTGCGTGTGTGTGTGTGTGTCTGACAGAGAGAGACAGAGACAGAGAGAGACAGAGAGACAGAGATAGAGACAGAGAGAGACATATACACTTGATTTCTGGAAGCTCTTAATATCCATAGATGTTGATTTTTAAATGATGTATCACAATAGCCAAGCATGTTCTTCTTCTTCTTTTTTTTTTTTTTTTTTTTACCAGTCCTGGGCTTGAGCTCAGGGCCTGAGCCCTGTCCTTGGACTTTCTCAAGGCTAGAGCTCTGCCACTTGAGCCTCAGCACCACTTCCAGCTTTTTTCTATGCATGTGGTACTGAGGAATCGAACCCGGGTCTTCGTGCATGCTAGGGAAGCACTTTAACCACTAGGCCAAACGCCCGGCCAAGCATGTTCTTAAAATGTGACTGACTCTCATCTTTTATTGTGTATTTTCATCGGGGTAAAACATAGTAAAAGTACTCAGGTTTCTAATACCCAGTGAAAAGCTTACAAATGACTTGATTGATTGTTAGCTCTTCCTACCCACCTCTGCAGAAAAATCCAAGAACTAATAAAAGTACATTTCAGATTATAGGAAAACATAAAACTCTGATGTACCTTAGAAGGCTATAAAATTTTTTTTTACCTCCTTGTCGACTAAAACAGTTCAGATCTACATAGCTTGTAAAGTCAGTCTGGCAGTGGCTAGACTCATACCTGTAGTCCTAGCTACTCTGGAGGCTGAGATGTGAGACTCTCAGTTCAAATCTAGCCCAGGCAGGAAAGTCAGTGAGACTCCAGTTAACCACCCAAAAAGCTGCAGGTGGAGCTATGACACACACACAAGTGATAGTGTGCTAGTCTTGAAAAAGAAGAAATGCTCAGCAACAGCACCCAGGCCCTGAGCCCCAGAACTGGCACCAAATAATAATAATAATAATAGTCCAGTAGTGTTTGCCAACAACTCTCATTGTTCTGGAGTTGTCCAGAAGAGTCTCAAACATTGGAAATGACATTTCTGCTTCATAAACACTTTCAGGCCAAGTTTTCCTATTTAAAAATCCTAACTAGAGGGGCCGGGAGTTTGGCCTAGTGGTAGAGTGCTTGCCTAGCATGCACGAAGACCCGGGATCAATTCCTCGGTACCACATACATAGAAAAAAGCCAGAAGTGGTGCTGAGGCTCAAGTGGTAGAGCTCTAACCTTGAGAAAGTCCAAGGACAGTGCTCAGGCCCTGAGCTCAAGCCCAGGACTGACAAAAAAAAAAAATCCTAACTAGAATAAAATATTTGAAGTTATAGAAACTTTTTAAACTCACGCCTTTAGCTAATTTCCATCTTTCATACCACTACTACGTATTTAGCTATTTATACTTGAAGAAAGAAGAGAAGATATCAGTAATTATCAAGTTAGTAGTTCACTCACCAGTTACTCTTCAAACATTCCCTGAGTACCAAGAACTTTGCTAGGCACAAGTGTAAGCCCCTTGACAAGTTGTGGCCTCTGACTGGGAGAAGGGTATTACTATCTAGTGAAATAATTATAGTACAGGAAAGTAGAGGGTTGTATAAAAACCTATTGGAAAATGGTATAGGAGTATAGTAGGAGGAACGTGTATTTTAGTGTGCTCCTATTTTGGGGCATTGACATAAAGGGTGAAGCAAAGTGGCCACCAGTGCTAAAGTGAGCTCTTCCTGGGAAGGATCCTGTTTCTGCAGTTTGGTCTGGCTAACTTTAAATGGGACAGCTAAGCAGAAGTTGGCAGACATTCACAGGCATGATAATGTTGTGTTCCTTGCCATGCAACTTCAGCTATTGAGGAGAGACTGTCATCTCCTCCTTAATATATAAATAAATCTAAAAATCTGTGTAGAATAGCTAGCTGTGTGTGTGTGTGTGTGTGTGTACGTGTGTGTACGTGTGTGTACGTACGTACGTATGTATATACCTACGTACGTGTGTACTAGGGCTTGAACCGAGGGCGTCAATGATTTTGCTTGGCTTTTTCACTCAAGACATAGCACTCTACCAGCTAACTAAATTATGATACCTCTTTGGAATGAAATTTTGTGAAGCTTTTGAAAGCTATGGCAAGGAAGCATTTTAAGTATAGGGAGGGGCCGTAGCTGTAGCTCTGTGGTAGAGCGCTTGCCTGACATGCATGAAGCCCTGGTTCAATCACCAGCACTAAGTAACAGCAGCAAGAAAATAAAAGTCTAGGGAAAACACATCGAACAGAATATTAAATGGAATAAGTACATAGTATTATGCATATTGGACTCTCTACTATTTTGAAACAACACCCGAAACGTTAAGCACAGGAGATACATCAAACGATTAGTGATGAGATTGAGGTTAGCTTATTCTTTGGTTTTAATTGCATTTTTGAAGATTTCTACAGTAAAGTAAGGCTTAATCAGAGATGATAATGCTTATTTTATTTTATTGCCTAGCCTGGTCTTGAGCTCAGGGCCTGAGCACTGTCCTTGGACTTTCTCAAGGGTAGAGCTCTACCACTTGAGCCTCAGCATCACTTCTGGGTTTTTTCTATGTACGTAGTACCGAGGAATCGAACCCGGGTCTTTGCATGCGAGGCAAGCACTCTACCACAAGGCCAAAGTCCTGGCCCTGATAATGCTTATTTTAAAACCATCCACTTCTTTGCTATAGCTTGGCGGGTCGAGTGAAACACATTGTTCACCAGGCCTTCTGGGATGTCCTAGAGTCAGATCTCAACGCCGATCCTCCTGAGTATGACTATGCCCTCAAGCTGTTTGAAGAAATCAGAGAGGTAAGCTGAGTCTTCAGCTGCTCCCTTCTCTGTACTGTCTGAAGATTTTGGAAAGTGCTATCAATAATGCTGTTTCCTTGCCAGATTTTTAGTTTGATAGATCATCTGTGATTCCTGCCAGTAAGGGCTTTAGATTTCGAATGTAGAGTTTTCTCATTAGAGTTTAGAGATTGTGGAATTTCTCAGGTTTCCCACTTACCCCACTCCCCCACCCCCACCCCCAGGCAGAGGTACTTTCTGTGGCATCACTGTCATGAAAACATGGACAAGTAGCTTGGAGCTTGGTTATCTAGACATGGCAACTTTCACCTCATCACTCCTGTCATGCTGCTGATTTTTCTTTCTTTCCCTGTGTAGATTCTCCTCTCTTTCCTGACTCCCGGAGGGAACCGACTTCGCAACCAGATCTGTGAAGTTCTGGACATAGAACTCATTAGGCAGCAGGCTAAGCACAATGCCGTCGACATCCAAGGCCTTGCCAACTATGTTATCAGCACCATGGGAAAGCTCTGTGCTCCTGTGCGAGATGCTGATATCAGAGCGTTAAATGCCACTGGCAACATTGTAGAGGTGCTAAGGTTAGCCCTTTTGCTGTTTGCATTTTCTTACACTACCTTTTGATTTCAGGAGGGGCGTCTGAGTACTTAACCCTAGAAGAAAACCAGATAATCAGGGAGCAAGTGAATCCAGTGCAGTGTAGATGGGATTTTCAGACAGACTGATCTAGTGAGGTTGTTAGTTGGCATGCAATGAGTCTTAAGAGATACAGCGACTAAAACGAACAGCATTTTCTACAGAAGGCAATTTAATTTGAGGGAGACTTAGACCTTGAATAATGAGTTATAGCTGGGACAAGTGCTATGGAAGGAGAAGTAGTGGGTCTTAGTAGGAGGGCCTCCAGCTTGCTAGCTATGTAGTAAAGAATATGGGAAAGCACTCTATTATTAAGAGTCATTAGCTTCTGTAGCACATAACAAGTGATTTAACAAACATAAGTTACTCATATCTCAGTCTGAATCAGGAGTTCTTGGTTAGGTAGGCAGCTTTCTACATGTCATTTGGGACCCAGGCTACTTGTGTCCTTGGCTGAACTCACCCGGTGTCTCAGCAGTCTCTCAGTTTAGCTGGTGATGAAACAGACTATGGAAAGAATGCCAAGTGTATAAACATCTCAGCCAGAGTGACACATTTCCCTTAAGCATGACCTGTCACATGTCCCAATTAGATTAAAGGAGAGCTGCTCTCTAGAAAACCCCACAGCCACAAATCTGTTCTGAAGAGAGAGGTGCTTTTTACTGGTCAGCTAGCCATCTCTGCTGCAGCTTTCTCAAGGAAATAAGGTGCATGTTAAGTCACCAGACTATGATCTGATCCTGCTGTGTGGATAATACTTTCCCTGTGACCCCAGAAGAGAGAATGGTGTGTAACACATTTTACCATGGCAGGAAGCTTTTCTCCTTTTCATCTCCTTTTTTTCCTCTTATAAATAGAGCCTTGAGTTTTATGTAATTAATTTTTTGAAAAGTAGACAGTAGAAATGAGTTTGCATAGAGCAGGTAACTTCTTTTGTGACCATAAGCAAGTTGATAGCTTCTCAAAATGACACTTTCCCTGTCTGTAAAATAAACTTTAGGCATCTTTCTAGAGGTGTCTCAGTGCTGTCAGACTGTGGCATCCTTCGCAGATTTTCCTGTTATTGACATATCTATCTAATCAACATCTTGTTCTTGATCATTTACTGAACACCTACTGTGTACCACCTCCTCCTGCATTTTACCTCCATTATGTCATTTACTGTTACAACATCAACGTCCAAAATTGATATCCTCCTCTCTTACACATGAAAAAACTGAGGCTCAAGGGAGATTGAGGAATTTATTCATGGCATCCAACCTGTTCTGTTGCAAAGCTAGATTTGAGTATAGGATGGTTCAACTCTAAAAGGAAGCATTTTTCTCAATCTTTTTTTCCTCTTTGATTTTTTTTGGGGGGGTGGGTCATAAGGTTTGAACTCTGGGCCTGGGTGCTGTCCCTGAGCTCTTCAACTGAAGGCTACCACCCTATCCCTTGAGCCGAAGCACCACTTCTGGTTTTCTAGTGATTAATTGGAGATAAGAGTCTCACCGTCTTTATTGCCCGGGGTGGCTCTGAACCTCGATCTTTAGATTTCAGCCTCCTGAATAGCTAGGATTACAGGCATGAGCCACCAGGCCTGGCTGCCTCTTTGATTTTTATATTCCTTCTTATTTCAGTATTATTGGAAGCCATATGACAAGGGCTTTTACGTGAAAACTCCTTAGTTTTTCTAAATTTTGGTGCTTCTTTCTGCTAATTTATGACTATTGGTAATGGATGAACCAGATGTAATCTGTCAGCTACAGTAAACACTCTTGAGATGTGTAGAAGGAACATTTTGAGTACACATAGAAGATTCTGTGAAGTGACTTTGCCAAGTGACTGATGGAATTTCAAAACCATGTTTTGGTGTTTATCTTTTCCAGCCTATAACATAAATACTAGCTGGAGAATTTCATTTTGACTTCTTTGTTATATATCTAACTACGTGTAAAATTTTTAGACAAATATTCCATGTCCTGGACCTCATGAAAATGGATATGGCCAATTTTACCATTATGAGTCTTAGACCTCACCTTCAACGCCAATTGGTAGAATATGAGAGAACCAAGTTCCAAGAAATTTTGGATGAAACTCCAAGTAAGTATAATACTAAGAATATTTATGTGATACAATAATTTTTGATAATTTCATGATGTCATTCAACTTAAATTTTTAATCTTCCCCTTAAACATTTTTTGTCGGTTGTGGGACTTGATTAAACTTTTTTTTCCCTAAAATTAGCCTCACACCCTCAGAGATGCTTATTGTTGTCCTGGAAGATATGCTGAACAATACTCATTTTTTCCATTTACTCAAGAATTATTTCTTGAGCACCTGCCATGTTATAGACATTGTTTAGGGTTATAGTTACTTCAGTGGAGAAAACAATAAAATCCCAGCCCCCAAACCTGACATTCTAGAAGGAATGGTCAAAAAAAGCACATGTGTTGTCAGACATAGTGTTAGGTGCAGGTACTGTGACAGTAGGAGGTGTTTTATAGATGAAGCAATTAGGAAATGCTATTAAAAAGTAACAGTTGAGGATGAAGTTGACTGGGATAAATTGTGTATACATTTATAGAAATCTTACAAAGAAACTCCACTGAAGAACTAATGTATGCTAAGTAAAAACAATGAAGGGAAGCATACAACTGAGCAGACCTTGCAGAGAAATGAGGAAAGAGCATGTGGGATATTGTTGCCATAGGAAGCTGCAAGTACAGAGACCATGAAGCAGAAACTAGCTTATGCAATCTGACAAACACAAGGCAGACTTTGTGGCTAGAGTAGAATAGGTAAGGGAGAGGGGCAAGTGATGAGGTGGAAAGGTAGACAAGGCATGTGACCTGGACCCTTGTTAGGCTTCTTAGACGTTTAGAGTTCATTCCAGTGTAATTGGAAGTCTGGAGAGTTTGGGGCAGGGAAACGACCTCTGATTTTTGTTTTTGGAAAATAGTCTAGTTCCTGAACAAGGAATATATTCATAGGAGGAAGCAGAAATACTAGTTGGGTAATACTGGAGTTAGACAGGCAAGAAATGATGGTCAAGCTTTGGGTATGGGAGTGAGTGTGTGAGTATGTGTGTGTGTGTGAGTGTGTGTGTGTGTGTGTGTGTGTGTGTGCACATGTGTGGGTAGATGCCAGTACAGGTGCTTAAACTCACAAATGGAAGTATGTTTTTCTAGCTGAAAATTGGGGCACTTAAATAAGCATACTTGTAATACCTTTACATGTTCTTGTATTCTGCCTCCTTTCTTCCAAACTTAGGAAGCACAGGGGTCATAGATCTAGGAATCACAA
Source organism: Megascapheus bottae (assembly GCF_031878675.1). NCBI lineage: Eukaryota > Metazoa > Chordata > Mammalia > Rodentia > Geomyidae > Megascapheus > Megascapheus bottae. The sequence continues at coordinate 85,300,136 of NC_143510.1, forward strand.
TACTTGGCATAGCCCTCAGTGGTTACCACTGAATAAATGGGCATATGGAGAAACTCTTACAATTAACCCCATGAAAAACAAGAGGTCACAGAGTGCCTGATGAGGTTGCTTTGCTTCTAGAACTACAGGAGAGAGTCCATACACTGTTTGGTGAACATGGAATCTTAGTAGATTGTAGAGTGGACTGTCTGCACTCTAGTCCAGTGCAGTTGTGCCTAGCATTACAATTACCTGGGGCATTTAAACACTGATGCCTGAGCCCCACCTCAGGCGGATTAAGTCAGGAGCTCCAGGAGCTTTGGCTAGGATCATTATTATGTTTTGTTTTGTTTTTTTCTTTTTAAAGCTCCCTGGGTGATTCTGAACTTCAGGCAGAATTGAGAACCACTAAGCCACACTGCTGCTTTTGTTCAAGATAACTAAATAGGCTTTTAAATGTGTCAGCTGTAAATGATTAGACTTGTAGTCTAAATGTTTATTACTGCCATATTGTAATTACATCCACGTGGATTTTTCGCACAGCCTTCTCTGTTGGATGTCTTTTAAATAAAAGACAAAATCTTTTACATCTTTATAAACGGAACTGGCTAACCACGAACATTTGCCAAGGGAGAAGAAACAGACTTGTGAAATTGTGGGGGTGGTGTGGCTTCAGTGTTGCAAACAGAGTAACTCATAAATTAGCCCTGTTTAAGTGCAGGGTCTAAGGAAGAATTGCAGTCTATTTTTTTCTTTCTTTTCTGGTGCGCTCTCTCTCTCTCTCTCTCTCTCTCTCTCTCTCTCTCTCTCTCTCTCTCTCTCGTGTCTGGTCTATTTCTTAAGCAGTTGCCACTTTATAAATTCTATCAAATACATACTTTATTAGAACTGTGATATAAAAAGCAATTCATTTCTAGTGGGAAATCTTGAACTGGGTTTAACATAATGTGAACTGTGCCTGAAGGCAGACAGCCAAGTAGAAAAATATTGCCTCTAGACTTCAGGCCTTCAGGAATAGTCTTCCATATAATTTCATTTGGATCATGATGTAAGAGACAAGGAATTCAAGGTTGGAGGAAATTCTTGTGAGCACAAATGAAGTATTGTTAAGTGAGTCAGGGGAGATTTTAGCCCCACCATTGGACATTGACCCATGTCTAGAGACTATTGTGGTTGTGTCACTTTTGTAGGGGATAAAGAGGTAGGGGCATCTAGTGGCTAGTAGCCAGGAGTGCAGCTGCATCCTATGGTGAGCAGGGCAGAGTCCTACAGCAAGTAATTATCCGCCCACAATGTCAGCAGTGGCAAGACTGAGACACCTTGTTACAGGTCAAAAGTTGGAACAAATCCATTTCATGGTGGCCTAAAGTTAGAGCTTCATAGTGCAGGGCTTTGGGGGAATAAGGAAAACTAGTAGCCATTGAGCCCTTGGGAAGTTGTTTTTGTGTTGGAGGTGGTTGATTTTTGTTGGTTATTTATTTGGTAGTTCTAAGGTTTGAACTCTGGACCTCATACTTATTAGGCAGGCTGTCTAGCATTTGAACCATGTCCCAGCTCTTTGATGCTTTATTTATTTATTTTTCACAACACCTCATTTTATTTTATTTTTTTTGCCCAGTTCTGGTCTCAGATGGCGATCCTCCGAGGTATGCCTCCCACTTAGCTAGATTACAGTAGTAATCTATTACTCTGCCCTGCTTATTTGTGGAGATAGCATAGAGGGAGTCCTCACTAACCTTTTGCCCATCCTGGCCTCCAACTTTCATCTTCTTGATCTCCATCTTTTAAGTCTATGGGATTACAGGGTTGTGCCACCATGCCAAGCCCCCTGGAAATTATCCTGTTCTTTTAGTCCTGGTACATGATTGCCTTCTTTACACTGTCTTCAAGGGGCTGTCTCCATTTGCAGAAACAGGCACTTGCAGAGTATCTTTGGAGCAATGCCTTGTGAGCTGTAGTTGTTCAGCAGAAGAAACTGCTATCATTAGATAAATTCTGCTAATAGTAACTGCTGGTCACCTAATAATAACAAGTTTTTGGTAATATTTAAGTGCCATTTTTTAATGCAGAAGACTTGAATTTTGTAACTAATCTTGTTTAAAGTGAAAGGGCAGGCCACTGGGCATTGCCACATGTTTTTTTAAGTTCAAATGAAATATAAGACTCATGTCTAGTATCTTCTTCCCTTCCCATTTCTTTGTTATCTTTTCCTCTAGAATCAGGGATCTTTGCTGGGTGAACTAAAATTTCAGTTTGGGTCTGTTTTCTAGATAATGTCTGCTCTTTTCTTTCTTTCTTGTTTTTTTGTTTTTCTAGCCCTGGGGCTTGAACTCTGGACCTAGGCATTGTTCCTGAGCTTCTTTTGCTCAAGGCTCTACTGTTTGAGCCACAGTCCTACTTCTGACTTCTTCTGTTTATGTGGTACTGGGGAGCTTCAATGCATGCACTCTACCACTAAGCCACATTCTCAGCCCAATGTAATGTCTGCTTTGAAGCACTGCTTTAAATGCCTGCTGAGATCCCACTTGCTCAATCTAGTGTACTGATATTTAGAAAAGTAAATAATAAGTTCTTAACAACAACAACAATGACAACAACAAAAAGCCTGCTTAAAGCAGCTCAATCTAACCTTCATTCCATGGAGATTACTCCTGTGTATGCTAACCTCAGCAGCAAAGCACCTTTTGTGAGACAGGAAGAGAAGCTGGCTCAGACCTGCTGAGCTTCAGACACCAAAACTAATTCAAGTGTAAATATTCACCTCTTAGAGGTGTCTGGAGAGTTAAATGAGCTAATGTAATCATTTCTAATCATGAATATTTCATAGACATTAGAATGGTTCTAAGTGTTTTGCATTTGTTGAATCCTTACCACAAGGCAGAAAGGAACTGTTAACCATTTCCATGTTACAGATGTGCAAGCTGAGTAGATTGTCATTTACCCAAGGCACACAGCTCATGAACATCACCAACTAGACTTTAGCCAGACTGGCTCAGAGGCCATCCGCCCAGTCACTTACCCTGCCAGCGAGAACCTAACACAAAATCTCTATCCTGTCACACAGAGTTGTTCATTTATGGACCTGTCTCCCCATCTGGACTAAGGGCATGGCTATGTCTTTTCATTCATTCCTAGCACCCAACATAGAATCTGTCATGTGGAATCTACAGATGGAAAGTTGGAGGAGGGGTTAGTCAAGTACAGGACAAATATGTGATCTCTGTGTCATTCTCAGATGCTCTTGAGCAAACTACAGAATGGATCAAAGAGTCTGTAGATGAAGAACTCCTTTCTCTTTCGGAGAGTGCTGTAACTCCTGGGACTGAAAATAGCTCCACGCCAAGCCTGAGCCCGACATTGGTGCTAAATAACAGTTACTTGAAACTGTTGCAATGGGATTATCAGAAAAGAGAAATACCAGAGGTGAGTTTTTTTTCTTCCTCCAAGTTTTCCAGCACTTAAATTACCAAATTTTAAGTTTGAATCAGTTGACTTGTCTATATTACATATAATTTAATGACTTAGCTGAAGTCAGATTTTTCTCCTAGATGAGAGTTTGGGTATGCCATTGCTTATTTTACATTTTCATGGCATGTGCTTCCCTTTCTATTTTTACATTTTAAATCAATGTACTAGACACTCATGACAGATGGAAAACGACTTCAGGAACTGACAGAAAAGCTGAATCAACTGAAAATGATTGCCTGTCTGTCGCTAATTACCAACAACATGGTGGGTGCGATCATGGAAGGCCAGCCTGAGCTTGCAAACAGGTTAAAAAGGATCTCAGCTGTTCTACTTGAAGGCATGAATAAAGAGTAAGTTTCCTGTGTTGGCTTATATCTGTTCCCCCACCTACGAAGGTTCTGTGTATGTTTTAGGGAACCAGCATAATTCTTGACATCTGGATCTGATCCTCAGAATTGTGCTTTAAAAATACATACAACTTCTTTTTCTAGAATTTCTTTAATATCTCTGAAAGACTAGATATCCTCTGATAGTAATAGAGAAACCTTTTCCTTGGTAAGTGCCACCGTGAGTGTAGTGTTTCTCCTTCTGATGGCTATGTGCAAGAGCTTTTCTCTGATAGTACTGTGTGTGGGTGGGTGGGTGGAGAGGCAACAGTAGAAATCTAACTCCAGTGTTGAGAATTTCCCTCATCACAGAGGACTGTCCACGTTCAAGTGACCTATTCTTTCGCTTGTCTGCAGTGAAATCTTTCCTGACTTCTTAAATTCAACCTTGCTTCAAAGCCTTTAGAAGCAATAACAATTCCTTCATGTCATTCAGAGACTTGATATAGAAGTGGAAGTGGGGCCCAACTGGTAAGGTGCCAGGCTTGTGTGAAAAACCTAAGCCAGAGCATGAGGTCCCTATCTCCAATCCCAGTACTAATGTACATGTGAACACATACAAAAGATGTGATGCAAATCTAGTAAGTGCTTGGTTATACAGTCATTCATCTCCAGTATCTCATTTTCATTGAATCTTATAGTTCTGTTTAGATCATCCCATTGGAATTTTGGCTAAGTCAGGAAATTTCCTAGTTTAGTCAATGACCAGATGTTTCTGTGGATCTAATATGGGCCAGTGCCTCCTGTTGGCTCACCTTCCAGGTGTTTTCAGGGACATATCCTCTTTACTCCTGTCCTTCCATCTGTTATTCAGAGAGCACACAAATTTCTTGATAAAATTCTAGTCTAGGATTCCAGGAGGTTTAGGAGCCAAAAGTCTCATTTTAAGGTGACATACGGAGAAAGAATAGAATTTGCTTTGGACTGCACAGATAGAAAGGGACAAAATAGGCTTGAGCACAATCTGACTGTCTCAAGAGCTTTGTTTTCATGCTGGTTCTTTTGCAAGCCTACCATATTCTTTTTTTTTTTTTAATGTTCCAGGACCTACGACCTATAATAAAACAACAGCAACCCAACTTCTTTTTCTGTATTTTTGGAGCAGGTCTTAGCATGTTCCTCGCCATTAGTGAACATCCAGTGCAGCTTAGTATTAATATAAAGCACATAGAAACTGGCCAGGCAACAGTGGCTCATACCTGTAATCCTCACTACTGAGGAGGCTGAGATCTGAGGATCAAGGTTTAAAGCCAGACAGGGCAGAAAAGTCTGTGAGACTCTTGTCTCTAATTAACCACCAAAAAGCTGGAAGAGGAACTGTGGCTCACGTGGTAGAGAGCCACTTTGAGTTTTTTTTAACTAAGCGAGCTAGGTGCCAGTGGCTCATGCCTATAATCCTAGCTATTCAGGTGACTGACATCTGAGGATCATGGTTCAAATCTAGCCTGGGCAGAAAAGTCACCATGAGACTCCTATCTCCAGTTAACCACTCAAAAACTGAAAGTAGCATTGTTGCTCAGGTGATAGAGCACTAGCCTTGAGCACAGAGAATTCAAGCGCCAGCACTGACAAACATACACACACACACACAGAGAAACAGAAAAAACAAGGGGTGGGGAGTTTGGCCTAGTGGTAGAGTGCTTGCCTAGCATGCATGAAGACCTGGGTTCAATTCCTTGGTACCACATATACATAGAAAAAGCCAGAAATGGTGCTGTGGCTCAAGTGGTAGAGCTATAGCCTTGGGAAAGCCCAAGGACAGTGATCAGGCCCTGAGTTCAAGGCCCAGGACTGACAAAAAAATAAAAGAAAGAAACAGAAAAAAACAAAACAAAACAAAGTAAAACTGGCCACTGAAAGAACAGGTTTTCTTTTCAGATAGAACAATGTTTAGGTCCCAGCTCTGCCACTGTCTTGTTAAATACATGATTGAACAAGTTCCTGAACCACTTTTCATACTTATAAAATGGGAATAATAACTGTGCCTACCTTGGAGCTGTATTTAAGATGATTCATGTGAAACTCAGGACAAGTGTTCGGCAACATAGCACGTAGTTGATGAATGCTAGCTGTTAACAACTGTTCGGGTGTTTAATCATCTTTATAGTTCTATCTTGTGGGTTATCTTGTTAGCTTTCATTTCTGTCTTTCATTAGAAAAATGAAGGTAGTTAGATCTCAGGCAGGGATTCTCACTGTAGAAAGATAATAGCATTTACAATACAAAAAAAGCAGATGATCCCAAATAGCCAGGAGATGTTGATATCATTTAAATTTGGCTTGATGATGTATCTCATAAGCATTATTTTTACCTTTACTGTGAATGAATAGGAAGCCTTGCTTACACTAGAATTAAATTTTCCCTTCAGCCCAAGGAATCAGTGATTCAAGTGAAAGAAAGTTAGAGTTGTCATAGATAAAACACATAAGTTAAAAAATTTCCCCTAATTGGGGCCAGGAGTTTGGCCTAGTGGTAGCTTGCTCCTAGCATACACGAAGACCCAGGTTCGATTCCTTGATACCACATACATAGAAAAAGCCAGAAGTGGTACTATGGCTCAAGTGGTCTATCTCTAGCCTTGAGAAAGCCCAAGGACAGTGTTCAGGCCCTGAGGTCAAGCCCCGAGACTGTCAAAAAACATTTTCCCCTGATCCACCCTTCTGTTATAGAACACCAAAGGCAGGTCTAGTATGACTAAATTCCAGTCAAGAGAGAACATGTACTGCTTATTGCTGTTCATCTTTACAATGGAGATAGATGGTTAGTTTCTCTTTTTCTTCTAATTAAGCAACTACTATATCCCTGGACTTGCATAAAGGCAAGTTCATTGGGAGAGACTGGACTTGAACATAGCTTCCATTCTAATTCACTCCTTTCCTCAGGCTGCTGCCTTCTTTCATCATTCCCTTACTCATTCTTTAATTTCCATTTTACACAGTCCTTTTGTTTGGTAGCAGTGCTGGCGATTGTTACATGTGGGGTAAGGAGTTAGCTATTTTCTGTGTTTATTCAAATAGCTGTTAATGTTGCCCTTATAAGAGAAAATCTGTAGACATCTGAAATGAGTTGGTCTAATTAAAAAAAAATAAAATAAAATAACAAAAACAATTTTAAAAACCACCCAAAGAATAGAAACTCACCTTGAAGGAATTTCGTTGTATGTTTTATAGGACCTTTAACTTGAAGGAAGCCCTGAATTCTATTGGTGTTCAGACTTGCATTGAAGTTAACAATGCCCTGAAAGAGAGAGGTTTACCTGTTTTAAATGCAGAGATTCAAGCGAATCTTATAGGTCAATTTTCAAGCATTGAAGATAAAGACAATTCTATCTGGTCCTTGATCGGTGAGTACTCTTTATTATTATTGCTTTTATTTTGCTTCAGTTTAATTTGTTTTTAATTTTTGACTAATACTGTCAATCATATTTTATTCTTCAATACATTTTAGTTCAAAGCCAGCTTCAGCCCAAACGTTTGTGAGACTCTTATGTCTCTTTAAGGATCATAAAGTCAGAAGTGGAGCTGTATAGCAATCATAAAGTTAGAAGTGGAGCTGTGGTTTAAATGGTAAAGCACCAGCCTTGGGGAAAAAAAAGAGCAAGAGTAAGAGGCCCTGAGTTCAAGCCATAGTACCAGCATCAATCAGTAAATCAGTCAATTAATAAATCAGCCAGTTACTCACTTAAGGGAGATCCCTGGCATATCAGAAAGGCTATAGTTTAGCTATAGTGTTCTCCTGTTTGACCTGTGGTTTTTAGTTGAGGTACTATTTATGCAGCAAAGGGGTTGTACTTCCCACTGTGTTCTTAACCTTTTGAAAAGTTCACTGGAAAGCAAGTTTTCCTCCAAACCAGTTTTTTTTTTATGGTTTTTTTTTGTTGTTGTTGTTGTTTTTTGGCCAGTCCTGGGCTTGGGCTCAGGTCCTGAGCACTGTCTCTGGATTTTCTCAAGGCTAGGGCTCTACCACTTGAGCCACAGCACCACTTCTGGCTTTTTGCTATGTATGTGGTACTGAGGAATCGTACCCGGGTCTTCGTGCATGCTAGGCAAGCACTCTACCACTAGGCCAAACTCCCGGCCCAGGTTTTTTTTTAAGTCTACAAATTCCAGGAAAAAATATTCATGGCTTATCTGCTATGTAGATTACTTGGATGCTTATAACCATGACATTTTTTTTTTTGCCAGTCTTGGGGCTTGAACTCAGGGACTGGGCACTGTCCCTGAACTTATTTATCTAGCACTTTACCACTTGAGCCACAACACTACTTCCTGCTTTTTCTGTTTATGTGGTACTGAGGAATCAAACTCAGGGCTTCATGCTTGGAAAGCACTCTACCATTGAGCCACATTCCCAGCCCCACCATTTTTTTAATGTAATTTTCAATTGTCCAAGTGGTACATACTAATTTCTTCTTGTTGAAACATTGCAGGTCAGGCTTAAGTTATTGATGCCTGACTTCTCTGGGCTCCTTTCCCTGGATCTTATTATTTTTGGTTTAGTGTTTACCTTTATAATTCTTTTCTGTTTTATTTTCATTTAAATTCAGTCAGCATTTATTATATTCCTCATCTATATAATAGATGAGGAATATAAAAATAAGACAGACATAGCCCTCAGCCTTAGTGAGCTTACGATTGAATACTGAACAGAGATACCACTTGCAATGTTATGCTGTGATAACAAAGGCTAGAGAAAAAAACTCAGAAAAGAGGTAACCTTAGACACTGAAAGATGTTCTGACTTTCACTGGACACTGGAAACTTCTTGGCTGTAAATCAGATCAAACCAAAACACAATTTGGGGAAGAAATATTTGTCATAAGAGTTTCATGAATGTCACAACTGCCTGTATCCAATGGAATTTATTCTCCTAGTAAACTTCCTCATTTGTGAAGTTTTTTGGTTCCAAAACCAGAGTCCTTAGAGCCATGTGAGCTGTAGCAGGTCCAGTTGCTAGTTGTCCAATATAAGTGTCACCCAATCACCATGAGTATTTGCAAGCTTTTATGTAGCAGTCTAAAACGCGGATCTATTAAAGTAGGAAAGATGGCATAATTTCTCAGTGCCTCCTAATGGTTGACTATGAGTGTATAATTTCTTACCAGACCAGGACACTCTTACATGAACACTGTAATTATGCCACAAGTGTAAACTTCACCTCGTCTAGGAACACTTAGATGTGTAATTACTCTTACCTTAAAGGTAATTTGGTCCTGCAACTTTGCTAAATTTCTAGGGTTTTGGGGTATAAAGAAAATTTAAAAATTGAATCTCTATATGAAATCTTGTGATTTTTAAATAGTTTCTAAAAAAAAAAAATCCCACAGTATTGGCCAGTCTCACAGTGTCTGTTTACAAACTCAGCTTCAAGTAAATAGCTACAGTTGTAGATGTGGAGGACTGACTTTTGTAAAAGATTCCCCCACAGGCTGTACTTTTTAGAATCAATCGGTGATTGCTGTATAACCAGGTGTCTTCAAACTCCATTGCTGTCAGGTACCCATGAGTCACCCCTGTTATCCTACAGGCTGAGGTCTGAGGATCACAGTTTGAAGCCAGCCCAAGCAGAAAAGTATACAAGATCCTATCTCCAATTAGCCAGCAAAATACTCAACTGGAGCTGTAGCTCAAGTGGTAATGCATTAGCCATGTTCAGAAAAAGCCAAGCAAGACCTCAAAGACCCCTGAGTTCAAGTCCAGGAACAGAAAAGGCCAAGATAAAACAGTATTTGGGGAGTTTGTAAGGAGTCATTTATTACTACTGCTTACAAGTCTGTAGGGTAACTGGGTAGTTCTTCTGATTTTGTTGGACTTACTCAAATGTGGCTTGGGTTGGTAAGCCTTGATGATCTTAGCTAAACTTTCTTGAATGTTGGCTGCTGAGGATGGTCTCAGAACCTGCATTTCTTCCACTTGGTCTCATCCTTGAGCACACCCAGCCTTGTTTGCACGGCCATGGTAGGTGGAGAGTATGAGTGTGAACGATGTCTCTAGAGGTCTGGACTCTGGACACAGACCTGGCACATGGGCCGCTCCGCAGTATTGTTGGCAAAAGCAAGTCCTAAGGCCAGTTCAGATTTGAGAGCTGGGGTAATACAACTTAAGTTCAGGGAATGGTAAATGGAAAGAAACATAATCATCTCATATTATTACAATTATTTTGTTTTTTAAAAATTATATACTTTGATCATGTGACAGATAAAGGTCCTTTTCTTTTTCCTCTCTTCAGATAAACGAATCCAGCTGTACATGAAAAGCCTGCTTTGTCTTCCAAGCCCTCAGAAGTGCATGCCTCCCATTCCAGGAGGCCTTGCTGTCATTCAGCAGGAGCTTGAGATGCTAGGCTCCCGATATGCAAACATTGTGAACCTCAACAAACAAGTGTATGGACCATTTTATGCAAATATACTTCGAAAGCTGCTCTTCGGGGAAGAAACCATGGGGAAGGTCGATGCTTCACCTCCAGCTAACTGAAGAGGAACGGCTATGGAAGAAGATAATGGGAAACCCAGCCCTTTGGTACCCAGTCCATTTCTACGGCATTACAGACACAGCACATTCTTAGTACTCTCTGGGGTGCTGTGTTAGCCTAAATATGTATAATCTGGTAATGTTAGAGCAGTACAGAAGACCCACACATCCCTTACAGTCTCTTTGTGTATCATTTTCAAGTTTAAAACATACATTTTTAATGAATGAGCAAAAAGAATTTTAATTAATTATATTACCTATATAAATAATACTGGTGTTTTCTTAAGCATTTGTATTTGTCCTCTAAGGAGTGTTCTGCGCATTTGTCACTATCATACCTAATGACTTCTAATTTTCTACAACTTCCTAAAGGGTGGAAAGTTGTGAGGACAGCCAAGGGAATTGATATTCTGAATGATGTGACATAAACACAATTGTATTTGAAATGAACCATTATTTTTTACTGATTATGATATAACAACTTACATAGTAAATCCTTTAATTTCCGTAAACATACCAAATCATATTTTATAATACCAATTGTCAGTATTTATTTAGAAGATTAACTGAGTACATTTAATGTTGTATATGTATTATATATATTTTAGATAAACCTCATGTTTGTTACTGAACATAGAAATGCATCCTTTTCTTCTAATACATTACTCTAGAGGTTGGATCCTTCTTATAAATTAATCTACTCTCTGAGAGAAAAACAAATTTAGACCTGTGAATGCCTTTGCAGCCTATTCACAGTTTTATTGAAGATTTTGATATTTTTATGAAAGGCAAGTTTGAATCAGCTGCCTTGTAAAAAGTGAAGTTTACAATAACAATGAGATCCCATTCATGAAGAGGTTCACATTTGAAAAACAAAACACAAACTGGGGGTTTCTGAACCATATAACTTAGCCTAGCAATTGCTTTTTGTGCGAAGCAAATTGTGACCTGCTGTTGTCCACAGTGCTCTTGTAACTAGCCATTCCTGAGCATGAATGGAACCAAGCACAGCTGGATGGTAGCTGTGGTGGGATGGGGGAGAGGTTAGCTTTTTCCAGAATCACATATTCTTTTTGGCCTGTTGAGGGAAGCGCTACAGGCTAGGGGACACTGGGTTTGGAAGGTACTTCAGCTGGAAACATACTTTCAATTGTTATGTCTTCCAGAGAGCCATTGGACATTAGTAATTTGGTGGGGAAGAGTAGGTAGGAAGTAGAATGAATACTCCTTTTTTTCCTCAACCTCTACCATTCAGATGTCCCTGCAGACACAATTGTATAAATGAATTATCTCTACTCTTAATACTTGGGAAGGTCTGCCAAAAATTTTAGGAAATCCTGAACACCAGCTTTCCTCTCAATATCTAAGATACACCGTAGCCATTCTGTCTATGTAAGCAGCTGTGTGCTGTGTCAGTGGACTTTCCTGAAGAGCTCACTCTGGTTTTGCTCATTTTATCCTCCTGAGGTTCTTTTCTGCCATGTTTCCTTATGCTTAGAAACTACAAGGTGCTGAAGACTTCTGAGTTCATTTTTTTTCTCCAAAGCTGAAGTCATTCTCAGCTATGATCATGCAAAGGGCCTGGTGGTGGAGAGATAGGGAGTTGTTATGTAGTATGCATATTTTTTGTTGCTTTCTGGAGTGAACGGTATATTTAACAGTTGATATATATTTTTATTATCAGATTGGAAGCCAGCTGATTGATATTCACTTATATACTTGACTCTACTGCAGTTTCCTGCAGAGAAAACAATGTGCAAACACTTTTAAACTGCATTAAAATGAAGGACAGTTTGCTTTTTGTTTTTTTTTAAGTGACAAAGTAAATTGTCTCAAATCTGGATTAAGGCAACTACATTTGTTAAGATTTTTAAAAATCATATTCTGTATTCATTTGTCTTTTCTCAAATGTTTACTTCTGCTTTTGAAGTTTTCCTAGTATGGTCTTGTTTTGTAATGTAAATTTTATTATCAAACACCATATACACATTTTCATTCTGCTAAAACATATATTGTGTGCACTAAATTTTAAAGCATTAAAAATTATTTCGAGAGCCCAGTGCCTCTGTTTCCCATCTTTGAGTGACTCGAGTGGCATATTGGACCGTATTGTAATTACTCTGGGGTGATTCTTACACAGATGGTCAGAACCTTACTGATATCCATCAGATCATGTTCATTCATTCATTGAATTAACAAGCACCTTATTCAGCATCGACTGTAGGTTCAGGAAGTATCCAGCCATGATATGTAGAAGTCTTGTAGTGACTGTCCTTAAGCAGTATAAAATTTCATAAAAAATTAAAAAAATGTTTGTGAACAAGTGTAGTCAAGTATAATAAAGGCTATGAAATAAGCATGATTCAAACTATAGAAGAAAAAAGTATCAAAGTCTAGGGTAAAACATGAAGAATACATAGGAACTTACCAAGAACCAAAAAATGAAAAAGCTCAAGAGGCCAAATACATAGAATCGTGATTTAGAGAAATGGTGAGTCAGGAACCAACATAAGTGGGGCAAGTGAATGGGAGAAAGCAGGCCAGTTGGAAAGGTTTTATAGAAACAATACTGACCTCCCTTCCTCCCTCTCTCTCTCTTTCCCTCCTTTTTTTCTCCCTCCCTCCTTCCTCCCCCTTCTCCCTTTCCTTTCTTTCCTCTCTCTTTTCCTTTCCCCCTTCCTTTCCTTTTGTTCTTTAAGGGATACAGGATAAAGTAGCACTGAATCTTTGAAATAGAATGTCAAAGACTATATGTTGGAACAAGTTCTCTAGCAAAGAAGTCTCATGTGTTCATGTGTTATGCCCACATGTACTCACAGAAACACAGCAATAAAAATCAGCTCTGGATAACTGACATAGTGAAGGAGTTGGTGGGATAGATATAACATTACTTTAATCAGAGAAAGCAGGAACCAAAGCAATCCAAGTCACAGGCATCTAGCCACACTGAGATTGACTTCTGCACTGTCCTTGTTTCTCTGCTTCATTAGTTTAAGGTTGTACTCCCAGACATCAACATTCAGTGAGTCTAGATTAACTCTGTAAATTGTCATTTGTAGGGTATGGAATGAGGGAGTGTCTGAACCTTAGATTCCTGGCATTCTACTTCTGTGGGACCTAATTGGAAAAAGTCCTATTTGGAAGGAGTATGCTTAGGAGCAGAAAGAAAACAAAATTTGAATGTGGGAAATGTGTGAGGAGAGCACTCAACCCAGCAGTGGTTCTGAGATCCTGATCCAGAAGACAATGTAAGGAAGGACAGTCATGTGAAGTCAGCCTTTATTACACTATGCAGACAAATTGCCCCAGGATAAGATCATTTCCCAAGGCAAGGACTGGGAGGTTTAAGTCTACTCCATTCAGCCATAGGAGACACAACTTCCATCCATCTTGTGCTTAGATCTCTCATAACTCTGCAGTCTCCACTCAGTATGCGAGGTGAGGGAAAGCTCACCACCTCCTCTCAGAATTGACTCATGTGGCCTCATCTGAAGGCAAGGAAAGTTGGCACTGGATATTGGTACATAGTAGCAATCTCTACTTCAGATCCCAAAAGTTTCCCAGTGAATTTTCTCTCCACAGAATGAGATTGAAAATCTTGTGTCTACTCTGATCTCTTCGAGGGTGGCCACGTCTGCCACAGGTGTGTACACGATATATTTCATATTTGCATCTTTCTCAAAATGAAACCTCTCCCTTGGTATAGGACTAAGATTTGTAAAATCTAAGTTTGAACTTACTCCTAGCCACATGATCTCAGTTCATCTTTTGCTCTTCCTGAACCTGTTTTCTAATCTTCCTGTCGGGCCAAGCTGGCATACACAACAATGTGAGATCGAATTAGATGTATATGAAGTTGTCTTCCAGCTTAAGCATAATGGGGTCCAGAATACATGATAACAACTCTTAATTTATGAGTCCTAAATATCTTTCAAGCTTCGAGGGGTTTTAGTGTTTTGAGATGTGATGATTAAGTACTTAACTATGTTCAAACAAAAGTTGTTATATCGCATCAGAACCATGGCTCATTAAGTCCAATATTGTAATTGGCAGAGAAACCAAGGATATGCAGAGCAAAAGAGTGTGGCTGTTGTCCTTGGTGGTAATTTCAAAGGAGAGTGACAAAACGTATCGTGTTCTCAATTTTACTTTGTAATCAATTATGACTTTATCCTCTATGACTTAATCCAAACATGCAAAAACTACTTTTTTATGACCAGCTTGTGCCCTCTTGTTCTCTAAGCATTAGGTTTTTTTATTTCTGAGATTTCTGTTTGCCTTTCAGATTTCAAGGGGAAGGAATATAGGGACTTTATATAAGGCTTTATTTATGAGAAAGAAAGGAAACATGGGAATCTACGCAGCTGAGCATACAGGTGTTCTGGAGAAGCTGTATAATTGCTTTTTTTTTTTTTTTGCCAGTCCTGGGCTTGAGCTCAGGTTCTGAGCACTGTCCTTGGACTTTCTCAAGGCTAGAGCTCTACCACTTGGGCCTCAGCACCACTTCCGGCTTTTTTCTATGTATGTGGTACTGAGGAATCGAACCCGGGTCTTCGTGCATGTTAGCCAAGCACTTTAACCACTAGGCCAAACTCCCGGCCCCTAGTTGCTTTTTGCTTTAAGGAATAATAGCCATTAAGTGCCTCCTATGTGATGCTAAGAAGTTTATATATGGAAAGAGAACTTCATATAAAGTTATATATTTATAAAGTATATGTAATACATTATACATACATATATATTCTCATAGAACCACTGTGGGCAGATTCTATCATTATTTCTGTGTGCAAAGAAGTTTCAAGAAGCTTAAAGAACTTGCCAAAGGCTGGGTACCAGTTATTCATGCCTAACTACTTTAAATGCTAAGATCTGAAATTTGCAGTTTGAAACCTGTCAGTCTCTTTATCGCCAAGTGACCATCAAAAAGCTGGAAGTGGAACTCATAGATTGTCAGCTTTGAGCAAAAAATGCTGAAGGACAGTGCCTGGGCCCGTCCTTATGTCCCGCTTTCATGGCTGTTGTTGGAGGATACCCAGCCTTGCTTTTGACAGGATAATAAGTCACATGACACAAAGCAAGACTTTTCAGAGAAAGGGCTGAAAGCATGGCAGGCAGCAGAAGGTTTTTGGACTGTTCATTCTTCCTCAGAATGCAGACTATTCCCTGATTAGAATATTTAGAAATTTTGGTTCCTCTCCTATTTGTGAGATGACAGACACCAAAGATTTCCCCTCTGTCCTCACCTTTTCACATTAAAGAATAGTTTTCCTCTAGCCCTTCTCATCTTTTAAAACAACATTTGTCCAGAAATCATTATCAGAATTCTTCCAGACTGAGTGCACCTGTTTTTTTGTTTGTTTTTGTTTTTGATTTTTTTTTTTCTTTTTTGCCAGTCCTGGGCTTGGGCTCAGGGCCTGAGCACTGTCCCTGGATTTTCTCAAGGCTAGGACTCTACCACTTGAGAAACAACACCACTTCTGGCTTTTTTGCTACATATGTGGTACCGAGGAATCGAACCCGGGTCTTCGTGCATGCTAGGCAAGCACTCTACCATTAGGCCAAACTCCCAGCCCGCACCTGGGTTTTAAGAAGAGACAATTCTGGTTTTCATTTCTTGATGCTGAGCCTCCCCAGAACACAGCATGAAGGCTGCAAATGGCACACGGGTACTGGATATTTCTCATGTCATCCTCAGATATGTCCTTCAACAAAAACCCAGTGTAGGAGTACTCTCTGTTGACTCTCTTCTGCCTCCCCACGCTGCTGGTGTGGTATTAAGATCAAGTGGTTAAAAGTATGGATCCTGGGGTCAAGTAATTATGGATATAAATTCCAACTTGGCCTGAGCAAATTTCTTAGCAGTGTGAATTGTCATCTCTCCACTGTCAAGTGGTGATAATCATTCTTATCCCCCAGGGGATGATCATTCAATTAGAGAATGCATTTAAGAATTAACACTCGGTGGGCGGGGAGCAAAGCCTAGTGGTAGTGCTTGCCTAGCATGCATGAAGCCCTGGGTTGGATTCCTCAGTACCACATATACAGAAAAAAGCTGGAAGTGGTGCTGTGGCTCAAGTGGCAGAGCACTAGCCTTGAGCAAAAAGTGTCCAAAGACAGTGCCCAGGGTCTGAGTTCAAGCCCCTGCACTGGAAAAAAAAAATGGTAACACTTGGCCAATGAAAACTCTCCCTAACTTTCTAGGGCCCAGCTCTTTTATCAATGTCCTCTGACTCTCCCACCTCTGTTTCATGGCATTGGTCAGTTTCTTATCTATGACAGTACATTTATGGAAGTGTTGGTAACTATTTTTCCTCTTAGTCCTCTATTCAAACCAACAATCTTTTTGTACTAATAATTCAGGAAAAGCATATAACAAATTGCAAGACTCACCTTGGCTGTACGTATGTGTATATGTATGTATATATGTATTTCTACAAGGGGTTTGAACTCAGGGATTTATGCATGTTGAACACCTGAGTTATACTTTCAAGCCAGTTTTTGGCTGGTTATTTTGAAGGTGGAGTCTCAAAAGACTTTAATGCCTGCCCTGGCTTTGAACTGTGATCCTCTGGATTTCATCCTTCCGACTTGCTAGGATTACAAGTGTAAGCCACTAATACCTTGCTCTCTCTGGCTTTTGGGCTTCAACAATCCAGCCTCCTAGGGAATCACAGAGGAAGCCATGGATTTAACCCAGAGTACAAGTGTAATGCAGGGAGGACTCAAGGAGCTGTGGTCACTGTGGTGTAGTGATCAATAGACATCACTCTGTAAATGTCAGCCAACTGCCACCATGCAGAACTTTTGGAACTGCTGCTAGCAGAGCTTCCTATTTTTCTAGGGAAAAAAAAAATTCAGAATATAACATCAAATTTATTATTACCCATTGCATTTTTGTCTTTCAAATTATGCAGCAATAATTTACCCCAAAAACTCTGAGTCAGAGCTAGGGAATACAAACAAAAATAAGACAGTTCCTGTTTTGGAGCTCTCAGTCTGAAGAGCTAAAACACAGGATTGTAGTGTTTGTGTGATAGACAACAGCAACAGTTACAGCTGGGAACTTGATAGAAATGCGAAGTTGTAGGCCCAGCCTGCCTAATCAGAGAGCTGAGATTGTTTGAACACGCTCCAGGATCCATGCTACCCTTGGATAGTCATCTAGATAATGGAAAGCTAAAAGGACGGTGCAGCCGTCCTTTTATTGGCTGCACCGAGAGCCAATACACACCTGAGCCGCATCTGTCCTCCTCTAACATTTATAAATCACTCATATTTCCCTCCAGGCTGGACTCTAAATACAGTACTCTTTAGTAATTCACAAGGGCCAAATAAAAGGATAGTTCATCTCTGTGAGTCAATTATAAGAACTTCAAGGGAAGAGGGTGGTTTGTCATTTTGTTTTTTTCTTTCTCCACCTATTTTCAGGTTTTCATCAGTTCAACACTAAGAATATAAGCAGTAAAGTCAAGCACCTAATTTTAAAATTAGACTAATGTGACATAAGGGCCACATATATACAGAAAAAAATTCAGAAAACGTATTAATGAATTGTCATAACTTCCTTTTTTTTTTAAGATAGGATTTTACTACATAATGTAGGCTGGCCTTAAACTTAAAATTCTCCTTCTTTCGCTGCTGGAGTGCTGGTTCTACAGGCATGGATCACCATGTGGCTTTTCATATTTTTTTTGTGCATAGTAAAATATACCTAAAATTCCCACTTTAGCCGTTAAAAATTGTGTATAGTTCAGCAGCATTGCTATTCAGGTTGTTTCATAAACATTACCGCTATCAATCTCCAGAACTTTTCTATAATTACAAGCTGAAATTCTAATAAATAATTGTTGGGATCATTTTTTTCCCCCATGAGATTTTATTTCTATTAACTTGCATGAACTCATTTTAAATTAGGGAGACCAATCCTTTATCTACTACCAACTTGTTTATTAAGTTGCATACCCAGGATTGGGCCTGATGAGTCATCCTTGAAATCCCAGTTTCTAGGGAAGTAGAGGTTGGGAGGATCTTGGTTTTAGGTCCTATACAGGCAAAAATAACCCAGGTAGGAGGGATTAGGAGTGTGTGTGTATAATATATATTAATATATATAAATATATATTTTATAGATATATAAAACCAAACCCTATTCAGGGTGATTTGCATCACAAAACTGAAAGTCTTTCATGGAATCATAAATCATATTTGTTTAGGATTCTGTGATCAAATCTCTTACGATCTCTGTGTTGCATCCTTGCAGTCCCCTCATCGATTCACTGTGGATAATAGTCCTACATTTTCTGCTACGACTTTAACACTGAAATAGTTCATCTCTAGAGTTGTGCAAATGCTGTTTGTACTTCTTTTGAAATCACTGTAAAAGTCAGAGCCCACGCCGTGCTGATCCTTCCTGGAGCTCGAACTGGCAAAGAAGGCAGTGTGGGGTTTGGGATCACCAGGACAAGGCCTCCGGCCCACACTAGGGGGCGCGGTTTCCGGGCTCCGCCTCCACCACATCCGGTTTCCACCTCAGGTTCCGGCTCGGGGTGGGGTTGGGGGGGCAGGCGGAACCTTTCTAACGCGTCTCCAAATCCACAAGTGCGGCGGGGACAGCTTAAGCCGCCGCGCCATCGCTCTGCAGGCGCGCTGCCGTTTGCTTGGGGCAGGCAAACCGAGCTTCGGGGCCCTGTCTTTCTCCCTTTGTGGTGACGTGGAACGACAGAGCGTCCCCATGGACGTCCTGGCGGAAGAGTTTGGGAACCTGACCCCAGAGCAGCTGGCGGCGCCGATCCCAACGGTGGAGGTAAGCGCTGTGAGGCGGAGAGGAGCGGAAGAGGCCGCCGGCCGCTGAAGGAGGCGTTGTCCGGAGAGTCGTGGGCCGTGGTGAGGGGCGGGGCGGCGGCCTCCACGCATGCGTGCGGCGGCCTCCGCGCATGCGTGTCTAGCCTGCGCGCCGGCGCCCGGCTCCTGCTCCGGCGTCCGCGTGCTGGTGGGGAGCGAGTCCGTACGAGCTGTCAGGTCGCTTCCCCGGCGGTGATGGCTCTTTCCGGCCTGATAGGGAAGGAGCCCCGAAGCACTTATTCAGAATTTCGCCGCCGTGTCTCCTGGAGAGGAAGCCCTTGTGACTTTGATGAGATTTTTTTTTTCCCGGAGATTTTAGCATAGCTGCCCCCACAGCGAACTTTGCGATTAGATGCGATCGTTTGATGTAGTTTGTGTTCTGGAAAGGAGCCGTGGGATGGAGAAATGGGAAAGTTGAACTGTCAAAAGAGATCAGATTTGGCGTAGAGGGAACTCTCATAAATAAAGACCATCAGATGCTTTCTGATGGAATTGAGAATAATACCGTAGGGTGAAACTAAGGAGGGAAAGGGTAACGGATAGGTGGATAAAGGTACTGATTACCAATTTTTTGTGTGTGTTTGTTAAACATCTGAAGAAGTCGTACTTTATCCCTGTGGGATACAAGGTGCTTTAGAAGGGTTGAAAGAAGAGTGATGGGACCGACGACTCTGGGATTATAAGAATCCTATTTTTGTCCGGCTCAGTGGTTTACACTGGGGAGATTGAGATCAAGACAACAGTGGTTTAAGAATAGTCTAGGCAAGCCGGGCGCGTTCTGTAATCCTAGCTACTCAGGAACCTGAGATCTGAGGATCAAGGTTCAACGCCAGCCCGGGCACAAAAGGACCTGAGACTCTTATCTCCAATTAACCTCTAGAAAACGGGAAGTGGGGCTTGGCTTGAGGGTAGGGGGCGTAGACTTGA
Organism: Megascapheus bottae; assembly: GCF_031878675.1. NCBI lineage: Eukaryota > Metazoa > Chordata > Mammalia > Rodentia > Geomyidae > Megascapheus > Megascapheus bottae. The sequence continues at coordinate 85,320,207 of NC_143510.1, forward strand.
GCTGAAGAGCTCAGGGACAGCTCCCAGGCCAAGTTCAAGCCCCGTGACCCACAAAAAAAAAAAAAATAGTCTGGGCAAAAAGTTATCTAGATTCCATTTTCAGCCTGTCATCCTAGCACCGCAGTGGGGGAAAGCATAGATGTCATTATCCAGGTCAGTCCTGGCAAAAAGCCAAACTGCAACCCAAAAGTAACTAAAGCAAAATGGACTAAAAGTCTGGCTCAAAGGATAGAACACCTGCCTAACAAGTAAAAGATTCAAGTTCAAACCCCAGATCTGCTGAAAAAACAAATGCACTTCATTATTGTTACTTTGCAGCTTATTGAGGTTGAGTCATACCTGAGCTGGCTTTGAATCTTGATCCTCAGATCTCAGCGCAAGGAGTTAGCATACAGATGTGAACCATCAGCACCAGACTTCAGTCTTTTGTGGCTTTTAGCTATTTTTTCAGGCAGGGTTTCATTTTTGCCTGATGCTATCTAGGATTACAGATGTGCATCTCCACAATGGGCCTAGATTCCAGTTTCTTGATTCTGGAAAAAAAAAAAGTTCCTTTTCCCCTTGAATCATATCACATCTTGCTTTTTAACTACATACAAATGGGAAACTTCATTTCTACTGCTCTCTCACCAGGAACAATTCCCATCTCTTTAACTTTACCTGTCTTACCTGGTGCCCGACTTGCCCCACTCCTATCTGTTCCGTTTCCTATAGTTAGATATCAGCTGAAACACACAAATATATTTATCTTACTCTGCTGGTTAAAAGTCCTCTGTTTCACCAGACACAGGTTGCTTATGCTTGTAATCTCAGCTACTTAAGAGGCTGAGATCTGAGGATGACAGTTTGAAGTCAGCCGGTGCAAGAAAGTCTGTGAGACACTCATTTCCAGTTAAGCACTAAAAAAGTTGGAAGTGGGGCCAGGAGTTTGGCCTAGCAGTAGAGTGCTTTCCTAGCATGCATGAAGACCCGGGTTTGATTCCTTGGTACAACATATATAGAAAAAAGCCAGAAGTGGTGCTGAGGCTCAAATGGTAGAGCTCTAGCCTTGAGAAAGTCCAAGGACAGTGCTCAGGCCCTGAGCTCAAGCCAGGACTGGCCAAAAAAAAAAAAAAAAAAAAAAGCTAGAAGTGGAGCTGTTGCTCAAGTGATAAGAGGTGCTACCCTTTGACACAAACGCTCAGGGACAGTGCCCAGGCCTTAGGAAGTATCATGAAGATATAATAAAATACAAGTAGCTGGGCATGAGTGGCTCATGCTTGTAATCCTAGCTACTCAGGAGGCTGAGCTCTAAGAATCACAGTTCAAAGCCAGCCTGGGCAAAAATGTCTTCGTGAGACTCATATCTCCAATTAACCACTCAAAACTTGGAAGTGGTGCTGTGGCACAAGTGGTAGAGTTCTAGCCTTGAGCACAGAGAGGCTCAGGGACCGCACCCAGGCCCCAAAACTGACACCAAAAAATAATTATACAATATAAAATGAACTATCAATATTTGTGATATTAAGATGTATATTTGTAAGCATGTACATCATGCATATTTACATATACTTTCCACTTCGAATTTATGAGTTATTCTTTTTTTGTGGGGGTGGTGCTGGTCCTAGGGCTTCAACTCAGACTCTGACTCTGAGCTTCTTTTCTTTTTCCTTCAAGGATGGCATGCTACCACTTGAACCATGCTCCACTTCCAGGTGGAGCTTCTTTTTTTTTTTTTTTTTTTTTTTCTGGCTAATTGGAACTAAGTGGCCCATTGACTTTCCTACCTGGGCTGGCTTTAAATCTTGATCCTCAGATCTCAGTCTCCTGAGTAATTAAGATTACAGGCATGTAATCCACTAGTGGCCAGCTCTTTTTGTTTTAATTACTTTCTTTGGTCACTATGATATAATCATTCTAAATACACTGAAATAATTTGTAAAGGTATTTTGCTAATGTTTTTATTATTTGATTCACAGGAAAAATGGAGGCTGCTTCCAGCATTTTTAAAGGTAATTGTTTATCATTTAATAACAGTTATTTTTTACAAGATAAAAGTCAGCAAGTAACATTTGACAATAAAAAGAAATCAAATGCTGATATATGTTAATAACATGAATGAATCTTATAGCCAAGAAAAAAATGAAACTTGAAATATGTGTAGAGTTTTGTTCGGTTCACTTGGGCATCCAGGCCACAGGGAGAAAAAGTGCTTGGAAATGCAGCTAGGAGCACTGATGGGTGTGAAAGTTATGTGAAGGATTTGGCTTTTGTCCTAACGGCTGTAAGGAGCTGAAGAAGTTTTAAGTGAGTGACTAGGGATAGAAGGAAGCAGTAGAGGGGATGAGTTTGATGAGAGTACACTGTGGAAATTTAACAATGACACCCCCATTTCCTGTGTAACTAATGTTTAAAACAACAACAACAACCAGACAAGTTGTGCTCCTGGCACTGTGGTTTGTATCTCTCTCTAATCCTAGCTACTGAGGAGGTAGAGACCAGGAGGGTGGAGGCCATCCCCATCAAAGAGTTAATGCGACACTATCTCAACAACAACAAAAATCTGGGTATTGTGGTGCCCTGGTGTATTCTCAACTCCACAGGAAGTTTAAGTTGGAGGACTGAGGTTCAGACCAGCCTAGGCAAAAGCAAGACTACCCAAAAAATAAGCCAGAAAAGGGCTGGGAGCATGGCTCAAGAAGTAGAGCACCTATCTGGCAAGCAAGTTGAAATTCAAGTATCCTTGCCTCTGCCCTCTAAGTTATAATTCTAAAGAAAGAATTGACTTTAATTTGAAATCATAGAATCAGGCAAAACCTCATCCTATATAATGTTGGGTGTTCTGATGATTCAAGCAAAGGAGCTGAGCTTTATAGGCAGAAATAGGTAGAAGAAAATAGTAAGAAGGAATTGAGAATTGGTCCAGTGACAGAGGACTTTTTGCTTGGCAGCCACTTAAACTAGTCCCCTTCTGACTGGTTGCTGTGGATTTCTTCCTGTGGCATGCCAATCGGTTTTATGTTGAGATTGATTTGGTGACACTTAGCACAAGTAACTGTGCTGTTTGGTCTAATCTGTGGGTGTGTAGTGCCAAGAGGCAAGTGATTAAACAGTAGCCTGTTTGCTTAACAAGAGGGAGAGGGAGAAACAGAGGGAGAGGGAGAGGGAGAAAGAGAGACAGAGGGGGGAGGGAGAGAGAGAGAGAGAGAGAGAGAGAGAGAGAGAGAGAGAGAGAGAGAGAGAGAGAGACAGACAGACAGACAGACAGACTGACTGACTGGTCAGGTGCTGCTGGCTCATGCCTGTAATCCTAACTACCCAGGGGGTTGAGATCTGAAGATTGTGGTTCAAAGCCAGCCCTGCACAAAAATCATGAGACTTTTATCTTTAATTAACCACCAGAAAACCAGAAGTGACACTATGGTTCAAAGTGGGTAGGGCACTAGCCTTTTGTTAAAGAGCTCAGAGACATTGCCCCGGCCCTGAGTTCAAGCCTCATAACTGACCAAAAAAAAAAAAAAAAAGTGGGGGGAAAGGGAGAAACTTTGTATAGGGTTGAAAAGTTGGTGCCCAATTTCTCCATCCAATCTATAAATTTAGTATTCTATGTGGAATCAGTGGTTAGATTCATATTCAGATTCTGGCATTGTGAATTACAAAGGCTAGAAAGTTTTGGGTAGGGTGTGCCTTGATAAGATGGTAGAGAAATGGAATGAGATTAATGAAAAATTAATGTGGAATTAATCCACATTAATGAAGCAGATCGCTGAATTTAAAAAATTCATGGTTGTTTTATCATATTTTGAGGAAAATCTCATTGTTTCTTTTGAATGAGTTGTATAATCTGTTACTTCCTTTTCTTTTTTTTTTTTTTTTTTTGTGGGTCATGGGGCTTGAACTTTGGGCCTGGCCGCTGTTCCTGACCTCTTCAGCTCAAGGCTACTACCCTACCCTTGAGCCACAGCTCCACTTCCCATTTTCTAGTGATTAATTGGAGATAGGAGTCTCAAGGCTTTGGCGGTGAACCATGATCCTCAGATCTCAGCCTCCTAAGTAACTAGGATTACAGCACCCAGCTTATTTTCTTGGTATAATCTGCTATGTACTTTGTGTTCGTTGTAGGTGAAAGGCCTCGTGAAACAGCATATAGACTCATTCAACTATTTTATTAACGTAGAGGTAAGCATCTCAGAAGTGGACATAGCTGAGAAATCATTGGAAGCCAGAGTCTCATTCCTAATGTTGTTCTTCCCCCCACTGCAGATAAAGAAGATAATGAAAGCTAATGAAAAGGTTACGAGTGATGCTGACCCAATGTGGTACTTAAAGTAAGAAACCAACTACCCTTCTATGCTGCTTGGTTATATAGAGCCCCTCCCTCTCTTCCCTTCCCCTTCCTCTCTCTTCCTTTCTTTTTCCTTCTTCTCCCCTCCACTTCTCTAACCAGTAAGTTTGCACTGATGCCATGCCATTAGCTACTCTGTCAACCTATCTTCACGTTTTCCCACCAGTGTCCTGTTTCTCATGCTCAGTGGGAACTATATTATGTCCTTTGCCTTCCTAGTGTCTGCAGTCTGTTGATGGTTGGTCTCTACTGCTCTCCATGACTTTTGACAGTTTTGAATCGTTTGACCCATGTTTGTAGAAGGCCCTTCAGTTTGAGTGTGATTGATGTTTGCTCGGGATTATACTTGGTTATGCATTTGAGGCAGAAATACCAGAGAGAGCAATTTTCACAGATTCTTATTGGGAATATGGATGTCAGTATCTTGTTTCTGATGATTTTAACTAGGGTCAGTTGGTCAAGGTGCTATCTTCCAGCTTTCTTTATTGTAACTATTTTCCCTTTTGTTGTTATTCTGTGTTTACAGAGATCCTTTGAAAGACCATCGTAGTTCTCCATTGACTTTACTGTACATCAGCAGCCTTACTGTGCTGGTTATTACTGTAGTGTACTACTAACTCTGTTTCCATCTGAGCTTCTGTGCTAATGAGGGGCTGTCCTTTGCTCTTATTTATCCTATCTTTATATCAATTTGGGCCACAAATATTTAATTTTATTGGTTATAATCTAGTCCTATCTTTCCATTGCTTGATTGTGTATTATCTGAGGAAGCATAATTGGTAATAAAATATTTTGCTCTTCAGATACCTTAATATCTACGTTGGGCTTCCTGATGTTGAAGAAAGCTTCAATGTAACAAGACCAGTGTCCCCTCATGAGGTAATTATCCTTTGCTTTAATGCAGATGATACTTTTTTTTTCAACCAGTCCTAGGCTTTCAGCTCAGGGCCTGAGCACTGTCCTTGGGCTTTCTCAAGGCTAGAGCTCTACCACTTGAGCCACAGCACTATTTCTGGCTTTTACTATGTTTATGTGGTATCGAGGAATCAAACCCGGGTCTTGTGCATGCTAGGCAAGCACTCTTACCACTAGGCCAAACTCCTGGCCCTGTAATAGTCCTGGGCCTTGAGTTCAGTGTCTGAGCACTGTCCTTGGACTTTCTCAAGGCTAGAGCTTTTTTTTTTTTTTTTTTTTTTTTTTTTTGCCAGTCCTGGGCTTGAGCTCAGGGCCTAAGCACTGTCCTTGGACTTTCTCAAGGCTAGAGCTCTACCACTTGAGCCTCAGCACCACTTCCAGCTTTTTTTTTTCTATGTATGTGGTACCAAGGAATCGAACCCGGGTCTTCGTGCATGCTAGGCAAGCACTCTACCACTAGGCCAAACTCCCGGCCCCTCAAGGCTAGAGCTTTATCACTTGGGTCTCAGCTCCACTTCTGGCTTTTTTCTATGTATGTGGTAACAAGCAATCGAACCTGGGTCTTTGTGTATGTTAGGAAAGCACTCTACCACTAGGCTAAACTCCCAGCCCTGTAATAGATATTTTAAAAGATTGTTTCAAAACAAATTTTAAAAATCTCTTCTGAAACAAAAGTAACCACAATAATAAGCATTAACATACAGGTTAGGAACTCCCTACCCCAAACTGAACGCAGTGATGGTGAGTGACCCAAGTCTCCACAAATGGGCGATATCTCAACATCTCAAACTCTTCTCACCCTGGCGTTTTGGAAGGAGATTCTCAACCTGGGCTGCAGGGAAGCAATTTGGCACTGTTTATTTTGTTATGTAATCAGAACTAGCATGGACTGTTTCTGTGGCCCTGTTTTTGTCCCATTTCCGAGCTCCTAGCAGTCTGGGCTAAGCTCCAAGCTGCCGGGCCTCACACAGTGTGCTTTCATTGAAGTCACTCACCCAGCACACTTCAAGGGTCAGCCAGGCATTGTGTTAGTCACAAGAGACCAAGGTCCAGGAGCTCTTCTTTATTTTTTATTTTATTTTATTTTTGTCAGTCCTGGGGACTGAACTCAGGGCCTGAGCACTCTCCTTGGGCTTTCTCAAGGCTAGTGCTCTACCACTTGGGCCACAGTACCATCCTACCTCTGGCTTTTCTGTGTATGTGGTACTGAAGAATTGAACCTGGGTCTTCATGCATGCTAGGCAAGCACTCTACCACTAGGCCAAACTCCCTGTCCCCCATCCCCAGGAGCTCTTTAATAGGAGAGATAGAAGAGAAGAAAATAGAAAAACAAGGTTTTAACAGAGCACAGATAAAGGATTACATGCCCACTTACTGGCTTCTAACTGTTCTTGGATTTCTCTTCACATTCTTCCATTTAACGTTCACCCTGGGAATTGATTCCAGAAAGAACATGGATTGTAGCTTCATCTGGTTTGTGTTCAAGCAAAACTAAAACAGTAATTAGGGATTGAAGCATGGGAGTCTTTACTAAAGAACAAGAGAGATGTTTGGTATTAGGGTTGTTGTATAAGCAAATTTCAATAGGCAGTAAGATCAAGAAACCAGACACTCTGTAGAAAAGCATTAGTATTATTTAGACATCAAATGTTTATTAAACATTTATTTTGTGACTCAGCATTGACAAAATAATAGATGCAGTATTCTTCCTGCTGAAATAACAGTGAGACAGTGGCCCTGGGGTGCAAACCTAAAGTGTCAGGATGGGGACCAGGTTCTGAGGAACCTGTGTAGCCATTCGGCTTCCCCATTCCATTTTGAGAGCCCCTTCCAGTTTTTCAACAATTAGGCAGTCAGCTGGCCATCTCCAAATTATCTTCCATATGATATCACTGAGTTCAGAGAAGGGAACAAAATATTTGAAGTAGTTTAGAAGTGTGGAAGCCACACTGGTCATAATTCTCTTTCTGATATTGATGAAAGCATGATTATATGGCTCTTGGAGAGCTAGGGAGAGTGAGAGCAGGTAGAGGCAGACCTAAGCCACAGCAGGGCTGAGGGAGGTAGGAACACACCCTGGGCTCTGCCGGCCCAGCACAACCCATCCTGTGGGAGGAGAGTGGGCAGTGAGGGGAGGGGAGGAGGGGGAAAATGACAGATGGAGTGGGTTCCCAGTTACATTTTGGTGTTTTCTTATGTTGTTGTTGTTATTTTTGGTGGCGTGAGAGTTTGAACCCAGGGTTTTGTACTTGCCTGCTAGGCCAGCTCACATACCACTTGAGCCACATCTCCAGCTTATTTTGTTTTTTGAATCATACCTGTGGAATTTTATTTACCTTTGGGCTAATTTTGTTAATGTTCTTTCTGTCATGGGCATTACATTAACTTTATCAATAATATTTATATACTATGTATGCCAGGCATGATTCTAAAACTGTATTTTTACTACTTTGGAAGTGGAGAACAGGAGGATCATAGTTTGAGGCCAGCTGGCACAAGAGTTAGCATGACCCTATCTCAGCAAATATACCAGCTTAGTTACATCATCTCAGCTATGTTACAGTCCGAGGCTAACCTTTGTGATAACTTGAGACTATCAAAAAAAAAAAAAAAATGAAAAGGAAGCCGACCATGGTGGCTCACACCTGTAACCCTAGCTACTCAGGAGGCTGAGATCTGAGGATCACGGTTCAAAACCAGCCCAGGCACCAAAGACCATGAGACTCTTACCTCCAATTAACCATTAGAAAGCTAGAAGTGGCGCTATGGCTCAAGGGGTAGGGCGGTAGCCTTGTGCTGAAGAGCTCAGGGATAGTGCCAGGCCCAGAGTTGTAGACTCATGGCTGACCAAAAAAAAAAAAAAAAAGACCAAAGAAAAGGGTGAGCAGCCTGGTTGAAGTGGTAAAGTGCCTGCCTACCAAGCCTTGAGTTGAGACCCCACTACCACCAAAAAAAAAAAAAATTAAAAAAAGGAAATTATACTTTGGCCAGGATTCTCACTCATGTTTCATATGTAAGAGGAGACTGAGATGCAGAAGAAGACTTTAACGTAAGTTACAGGATCAGAATTAGAATCTAGGCAATAGTCTACATTCTGTCATGCCACACTACTGTTGGTCCCCTTGATAATATACTCCACATAAATAATTTTTATTGCTCAGTATGTTGATTACTTTTGCATTGCTGTGACCAAGTACTTGAGTGAAACAACTTAAACAGAGAAATTATGGTGATTTTGGCTCACCATTTCAGAAGTTCCTGCCCATACTCTTTGGTCTCTTGATTCTGGGCCTGTGTTGAGGCAGAGCATCGTGGTGGTAGGAGTATGTGGAAGAGACTGCTCACCTCATGGCAAACAGGGAGCAGAGAGTGGAAGTTATTGGGCACCAGTTATAACCATCAAAAGCACTCTCACCCCCATCCTCAATCCTCCATGTAGGCCCTGTCTCCTAAAACTTTTACCTCTTCCCAAAATGTGTTCAATGCATAAGACTGTGGGGACTTTCCTATTCAGTTGTAGAAACAGTACTATGTCAAAATCTCAGGCACTCTGTAAGGGTAGAAGTTTAAATCTAACTGCCTTTAGTTCAGTTAAACCAGAGAGAGAATGTCGCACCATGGCCCTAAGTTGTATGATTGACGTTCAGAGAATTTCTGTTTGAACTTGCATGCCACCTGATGAGAGATTCGGATGTTGTTTCCTGGATCAGGCCTGGATCAGGTGACATCTGTCTTGTCATTGCCATGTCATGCTTTAGTTTGCTAAAGCATACATCATCAATTTTTAAAATACTGTAAAAGGCTCAGAAACAGTTTGAGTGATATGTTGAGTGATTTGTGATAGCCATTGATGAGGGGTTTTGTGATGATTTTGGCTTTAGTGTTCCTCTATACATTCATTGCTTTTACATTGCTACTAACTCTGGAATAACAAGCCCAGCCACACCAATTACTTTCCATGGATTCCCTTGGCATCTGCCTTACAACTAGGCAGCAGGCCGGGATGGAATCAGATCAGTGAGAAGGGAGTCAGTCCTGGTTTGTTCTACTTCCTGACTTGCTGGGCAAGGAATAGTGTGGGGCTTTCTGGGACAATATAGAGAAGGGAGGCTGATAACTTCCAGTTCCCAGCGGGATGCAAGAGCCACATTCAGCATGGAACATACTTCTACTAGGGTTAGTGATCCCAGGGATTAGGATCCTTTCCTTCTCAGAGGAGGAGCGTTCACCATCTGCTTCTGTTCCAGTGCCGTTTGAGGGACATGACATACTCTGCCCCCATTACCGTGGACATTGAGTACACCCGAGGCAGCCAGAGGATCATTCGAAACGCCCTACCCATAGGCAGGTGAGAAATGAAGCTTGCTTTGGAGCCAAAAGCCCTACCCTGATGTGATGCACCTTGAGCAAGTCGCCCTTGTTTTTATGCCTTATGTCTGTATCTGAACTCTGAGGGAAAAGATGCCCATCAGGGATTACTTGGTGGATCTGAGTGAGTCTTGTGAGGCACAGAGAGCAGTGTGTGTTGCAGAGGCGTCATTGCTCACTGTCTGTCCCTGAGAAGCATTGTGCCTTAGTAATCACTTGGTCCTGGGTCCTTCCCAAAGTTATTATCCCTGCCTTTCTTTACAAGCTGTGCAGAGATACAGATCCCCCCTCCCACAGCTTTGGCCACGGATTTTTTTTTTAACAGGATGCCCATTATGCTGCGAAGTTCCAACTGCGTTCTGACAGGGAAGACACCAGCAGAATTTGCAAAACTGAACGAATGTCCTTTAGACCCAGGTATGACATATCTTGGATTTACTCCTCATTTTTCCCCTTTTGCTTGGAGGTGGCTGTTTTCCTCAAAACAGTGCCTTTCTGCCTTCTGATGAACTTGCTGGATAAAATTGTTCACAAAACATCTGAAAATTAGGCTTCAACTTTATTCTGTTCATCTGGATTTCTTAATCTATGCCATTTCCTCTTTTGTGGACCTAAGATTTTTAATACCCCAAGTTCTGATTTTATTGCCATGGTTCCTCAGCCTTTTCTTTGTACCTTTGTTCAGTGGTTTTTGTTGATTTGCTTAAAATTCAAGAATAATCTTCCAAATATACTTGTCTAGGCTTGTCTGAAAAGATTCTAGTAGCTTACTCACTTTATGCTGGTTTTTTTTTTGTTGTTTTATTTTTTTTTATTTATTTTTATTTTTTTTTTTTGCCAGTTGGGGCTTGGACTCAGGGGCTGAGCACTCTCCGTGGGCTTTCTCAAGGCTAGAGCTCTACCACTTGAGCCTCAGCACCACTTCCGGCTTTTTTCCTATGTATGTGGTACCGAGGAATTGAACCTGGGTCTTCGTGCATGCTAGGCAAGCACTCTACCACTAGGCCAAACTCCTGGCCCCACTTTATGCTGTTTTAAATGCAGTGAATCAGGGAAATGGAATTCTGAGTTGGTTATTGTTAATTTTTTTTTTGTCATGAAACTTGAACTCTGGGCCTGGGCGCTGTCCCTAAGCTCTTCAGCTCAAGGCCTTACTGCCCTACCCCTTGAGCCAAAGCACCATTTCATCATGTGAGCTTTATTGAATAGGGGGTATTGTTTTGGAAACTATCTCAGACTACTGTTATCACCAGTTTGTTAGAAAACTTGGGGCAAATTTCAGTTTCTATTGGCAATCGTTAATTTCTGTTCTTTTTTTTCTAAATTTCATTTCTATTATAAGTAGTTGCACAAAGTACTCACCATTCAGCAAAGCATTTATGATTACAATTTGTCTTGATCAGTGTTACCCCTTTCATCACTCTCCCCCATTTTGCTCAACCTTCCCTCCTCAATTTTGTAGTTATATACTGAACTTTATGTTCTGAGGAGATCTGGACTTCCATATTTTTTTGTTCATGTGTCTGTCATGTGTGTATAGACCAATGAGATGAAGTCTGTGTGCTCACTCTATTTATCATTGGTTGACCATTCTCAGCCTGCTGTAGAGTGGTACTGGAGCCCCTTCAAGTGAAGTGGCAGCCTGAGCCATAGGCATGGGAGAGCCTGTGCTGGCTAAAGAAGAGGTGACTTTCCTTGTTTCCTCTGGGCAGGTGGTTACTTCATCGTGAAAGGAGTTGAAAAAGTGATTCTCATCCAGGAGCAGCTCTCTAAGAACAGGATCATTGTGGAGGCAGATAGAAAGGGGGCCGTTGGAGCATCCGTTACCAGGTATGGGAGGCAGAGAAGGGTTCATAGGAAGCCCATTGGCTTTCTTGGATGCACAGTCGGGCAGTATTCTTTTCAGTAACAGTGTGATTTTTAAAAAAAAATTATTTGCATCGGATGTTTGTATAAATGTGTAACTATTGAGTATTTGATTTTATTATTTTGTTGATGCTGGTATAGGGACATCATTTGAAAAGGTCACTAATTATTTTAATTAAGCTGGGCTTTTTTTTTTTTGCCAGTCCTGGGCTTGAGCTCAGGGACTGAGCTCTGTCCTTGGGATTTCTCAAGGCTAGAGCTCTACCACTTGAGCCTCTCAGCACCACTTCTGGCTTTTTCTGTGTATGTGGTACCGAGGAATCAACCTGGGTCTTCGTGAATGCTAGGCAGGCACTCTACCACTAGGCCAAACTCCCGGCCCCAGAGCTGGGCTTTTAATTATATCATTAACTATAGTATTGTTTTTTCCTTGTGACAGGATTTGACAATGTAGCTCCAGCTGATCTTGAAGTTTTCATCCTTTTGCTTTAGCTTCCTGGGTGCTAAAACTATAGACATGCACCCATCACATCCAGCTGCTTTAAAAAATTTGTAGGGAAAAAAATGCAAAAAACACCCCTAAGCTTTTCCTGCTCCCTCTCCTTCTGGCTGTTTACATGTATGTTCCTACATGCATTGAAATGGAGACTATGTTACATGTGATACTCAGTGAATCCTATCATGGATTGAACATCATGTTCTTAGCTTTTCACAGTTAACCTAATTATCTACAACAACTTCTTTTGAATACTTTTGTAACTTTTTCCCCTAGTTTATTTTTGTACATAACTTGAAATTTGGGGGTTGATGAGTTCTAGAATTAGACATATTGGGCATAGTCGTCTGTACAGTGCAGTTTTTCTTCTGACAGTGTATTAGGAACAGAATGTAGCCTCAACTCTCTCTCTGGTGGAGAAGCAGATAACAGCCCTGGCTAATTATTATTAAGCACATATGCAGAGCAGGTTGGGTCCTAGGTCCTTTATACATGTTTATTTCATCATCATCATCATCATCATCTCCATCTTCAAGATGAATAGTGCTGTCTACATTTGATGAATGAGCTCAGAATCACCTTGACTATGATAGGTAATCAGCCTTTGGATCCAAGTGTAAGAACTCTAGCATCCATGCCCTTCCCTTGTACACAATTTTGCAACCAATGAATCTGAATTCAGATTCTAAAGTTACAGTTTCTGGCTATGATACTGCATATAGGTACCTTAGTCTCTTTGAGTAGGTAACATGCATAGTATGTAGTCAGCAACCAGTGTGTATTACTATTGTGTTTAATACAGCCTTTCCATGCTCATTAATACATTAGGAATGTTAAAACAAATAGAGGTTATCAATTGAAGGAGATTCTTAGGTTACTTTTTTCTTAGCTTCACTTCAATTTATTAATCTTTAAACACATTTCTTCGTATAGTATTGCTTAGGCTGTTTTGAGGTTTTTCTCTTCAAGTAGACTATCTGTCACGAATATATACCCTATAGTTAGTCAGAGAAAGTCCCAGGTGGAATCAAAGTAGAATAGGTCAAAGGACACTGTCACTTATCTCCCACAAATTTCTACCATGATCTCAAAGTTAAAGAAATATTTGTAAGTTTGGAAATGTTTATTGAAGTGGCTACAGGCAGGAAAGAGGTTATATATCTTTTTGTCAGGTTTGTTGCTGTTTTTCTATTTTTGTTTTTGTTGGTCATGGGGCTTGAACTCAGGGTCTGGGCACCGTCCCTGAGCTTTTCACTCAAGGCTAGCACTCTACTACTTTGAACCACAGTGCCACTTCTGGTTTTCTGGAGATAAGATTTCTTAGACTTTCCTACTCAGCCTGACTTCCAACTGAGATCCTTCTTAATAGCTAGAACTACAAATGTGAACCACCAGTGTGGACAGTTAAGTATGTTTCAAAAATACATATCAGAAAGGCCTTTATTGATGGTTGTTGAATCTTACTGATTGATGATTGACTCTTAGTAATTAACAGCCATGATCCTGATGTGTTAATGAGTGAGGACACCATTTACCTAAGTTGTGTTTCCTTATAGCTCCACCCATGAAAAGAAAAGCAGAACCAACATGGCGGTGAAGCAAGGACGGTTCTATTTGAGGCACAACACATTATCTGAAGACATACCCATTGTGATCATATTTAAGGTAAGCTCATCTGAAAATTAAAATGCTTTCTCTGGTTTATTCCCATACATAATTAGAAATATGGAAAGTTATGAATAGAAAGTTCTGTGGCATAGATGTATTTTAGACTGATAGTTCATAAATCGTACTTTTTCTATCTTACGAAGTAGATACCCAGAAGTACAGGAAGATCTCCAATGATGAATAAGTCTCCAGTTTATGTTGCTAACCACATACTTCTACCAGAACTCCCTATCACTAGGTGATTGTGTATCTTTCAGGAGATAGTTTAAAATATACAAGAACATGGATAGTTCAGTTTTGAGTGATAACATCCATGCATACTCTTTTGTGCTTAGCTTTTTTACTTGTTTTGTCTGACACCTTGGGATACAGTGTTATATTAGCCAATGCACACTTAACTACATTTGTGTTTGTGTGTGTGTGTGTATGTGTGTGTGTGTGTGTGTGTGTGTGTGTGATAATAGGGTAGAAGCTAAGGCCTCACACTTGTAGGCATTTTTTCTACCCCTGGCTACACTCCCAGCCCCAGTGTATTCTTCTGGACAGGCTGTCCACTTGTGGGTGTTAACCAGCTCCCAGTTCTCCATGAACCTGCACATCTCTCTCTTGCCATTACAAAACGGCTGCAATGTCATGTCACACAGAAGGATGATTCCCAGCTGTCCTTACCCTTGTAGGTGAAGGGTCTGTATAACTCAGTTATTTTTCAGCTTGTCTGTGAATTAATGGCAAAGAACCCAACGGACACTTCCTGTAAAACATTTAAATGGTGTATTCTTCTCATTTCATCTGCCCTGAGCTGTCAGTACTTATGCATCCTATCAATAGTTACTTCATTAGTTATTAAGCAAAACAGAGGAAAAAGTCAGAGTTAGGTAGCACAGTTGATCCTCAGGGTTTACAAATCCCATATTTGTGAATTTGCTTCTTTGTTAAAATACATTTGTACCTCCAAAAGTAATACTTGTATAACTGGGATGATAGTTGTATACCACTATGCCTGACTCAAATAAATTTTGTATTTTAACATAGAAGCTTACATAAATTAAGGTTCTGTATTGATCAGTTAAGAAAAATGTGACTACAGGTTCACAGAAACCTACTACTGTATTTCTATTAGGAGTAATGATTCAGTATTTACTAATTATATGTAATTGAACTGAGTTAATGTAACTCCTATGAATAATGGTTTGGCTGCATGTTAGTACCAAGTGAGTCTTAGCGACTAGTTTAGAATATTTGAAGATGTACTGACTCTGTCAGATAATTTTAGAGATTCATAATTCATTCTCATTGGTCAACATTGTTTCTCTCTTGGGTTAAATGTTTCTATCTAGTAGTTTTTGTGATCATGGAAATAGTTTTAAGTTATACTGGGAAAACACATGGTTATAATCTCCAAAGGAGGAATGAAGAAGGGGATGAGGCTCTACCATGGAAGGTTTCACTGAGTGGCCAAGTGTAAGGGTCATGGAGGAAGTTAGGCTCTTTGAACTCAGGCTGAGAGTTGGAGTTAGGGAGTGTGGTGACGTGGTTCTAGGTATCCAGTGCATGTTGACTAGTCAAGTTAAGTTGGGAGACATCCAAATTCCAAATAAAACTGTGTGAAACATTTTGTTTCGTATACCTTACTGTATGTTTGAGTTCAATGTGAGGAAGCCATTTATTGAATTTCTTCCATGAAAGATTTTAACAGGTGCATTACATTGTGAGTCCAGAGGAAATTCTTAAAGACATGAGACATTTACTTCCTTTCTTGGAAGTTTGTATTTTCAAAGCACAGAAGAAATTGGGGATTTTCTTGAAGCAATTCCCACAGTGCACAAGTGCCTGTACATTTTCATAAGGAAAATTTTTCCTAAGGAATATTTTATCTAGCAGAGTTGAATTATATCTCCAACAGAGGGCAGTACATTCACAGGTATCTAAAAGGCATTTTTGTAAGTTTGGAACACTTGAGGATGAATAGTACTTCATTCTCTAGACTAGTAATTTTAATTGTCACGCCTTTATTTTATTTTATTTTGCCAGTCCTGGGGCTTGAACTCAGGGCCTGAGCAGGGTCCTTGGACTTTTTCAAGGCCAGAGCGCTACCACTTGAGCCACAGCATCATTTGTGGCTTTTTCTATGTACTTGGTATTGAGGAATGGAACCCAGGTCTTCGTGCATGCTAGGCAAGCACTCTACCACTAGGCCAGACTCCCAGTCAATTGTCATGCCTTTTTTCAGGCATTGTAATTATGCGTGATGAGATACACCTGTGCATAAAAATCTGAACAGTTTATTCTCTTTTATGAGGTTAACAAAGGTTTAATAAAAATTTCTTGTCATATTCATTTAATATTTATGTTGTGGTACTTATAATGTTTAAATAAAAACATAGCTGACTTGAGTCCTTAGGATAGGGCTATAAATTTACACTCTGAATGTTTATATAACCATTTAGGTGTGATTTCAAACTTTTCCCTTTAGTTATAAATGAGTCATTCTGTTGCATAAATTCAGAAAGCTGCTCTGAAATATAGCTACATTGTCAATATATTTTCCAGATCTTTTCCTTTTGATTTTTGTAACAAACTATTTTTTTTATATAACAGTGAATTTCAAATAGCTTTCTATGTATATAAATGGATGTCTGCTTCATTTTTAGTGAGTATTGGTTAGAAGTTGAGTGCTATGGTACAGCAATTATGTATCATTTATCTTACTTGTTTTCATTCCTGCACATACCTTAGGGTGCATGTCGTTACAATAAATGTTTGTATGAATTGATGGTTTTCTGTGACAGTTTAGTTCTGGGAGTGAACGTATATCTTTAAACAAAACAAAACAAAACCGGGTCCATGCTGCCAAGCTTTTTCCAGAAATGTATCTGTTAATCATCTGATAGTATATATAAATTAAAATTAGCATTTGAAAATTGGTTCAGATAAGTGGGCTAAATATTTTGGTCACGTACTGTCTGGATCTTCAGTTTCAGGATTCTGAGTATACTGATGGGAATTTGTTTGATACCTGTGGTTTAGACTTTTCCAGCTGGGGGCAGCAAAGACTATAGGCTAGTTTGGAGTCAACCAGATCTAGGTTAAAAATCAACTTCTCCACTCATTAGCTATGCCACCTAGGGCAGATTTCCTAATCTCTCTAAGTCCTGGGTAACTCATCTGGGAGAGCCTGGGGAAACCCCAGGAAGGATGTGGTGTGCTGCTCACTGGAATATGTAAAAGAGGAGTGCTTGAAAGGGGGCGCCGTTCTTCTTTCCTTCACTCTCCTCACCCACTTACTGTCAGAACTGGGGAAAATAAACTGGGATACTAGAAAAAGGCCCATCATTTCTCTTGTTGTGTTGTGTGGCACTTATACAGACCTTGACAGTCATTAGGACTTGATGGTTGTTGATTGTAACCAACAATTGGCCAAAAGTGACAGAATCAGCAGGGTTTCCAGACTCCATGCTGAGTCTGAGGATGACAGATAAAACCTTGGAGGCCTACATCTGCCTTATTTATGGACTTGAGTCACCACCGAGGCTCTCCTGCCCATGAATCTTCCCCCTTTCCTCCCGGTGTCCCCAGGCATTCAGCAGCTGCACTGTGGTGGCCTCTGTAGCTGCAAAGATTTGTGGAAAACACGACCCAATTTCAGTGGTACTGACATTGTTTCTTAGAAACCAACATATGGGGACACAGGAATGGAGGGAGGAAGGGTAACAGATGCAGTCATGGCGCTCAGTGTATACTATATAAAAAATGAACTATGCAGTTTGGGGCAGGGATGGGAGGAAAAGTGCAGGGGAAAGTGAAGGAGGGCGTGGTATTGTCCAAGAATTGTACTCATTACCTGACTTATAGAATTGTAACCCCTTTTTACAACTGCTTCATAACGATAAAGAAGACAACAACTTATATAAAAATTTCAATTAATTTATTTTTATTTTTGTGCTAGTACTGGGGCTTTTACTCAGAACCTGGGCACTGTCGGTTAGCTTTTTCACTCAAGGCTGATATCCTACTTCTTGAGCTACACCTATACTTCTGGCTTTTGGCTGGCTAATTGTAGATAAGAGTCTCACAGGCTTTCCTGCAGGCTGGCATCAAAGGGTGATCCTCAGGTCTAGAAGTACAGGCATGAGCCACCACTGCCTGGCTAAAGTTTATTTATTTATTTGTTTATTCTTGTGGGTCATGGGGCTTGAACTTGGCCTGGGCACTGTCCCTGAGCTCTTTAGCTCAAGGCTACCACCCTATCCTTGAGCCAAGCCCCACTTCCCATTTTTCTAGAGGCTTATTGGAGATAAGAGTCTCAGGTCCCAGCTGGCTTTGTACCTTGATCCTCAGATCTCAGCCTCCTAAGTAGCCAGGATTCTAGGCATGAGCCACCACACCCAGCTGCAGGTTTTTTAATTTTTAAAGAGGGCCTTACAGCTCTCATATTACCTGCTAGAATTGCTGTTATTAATAACTGGTAAATATTGCTTGAGAGAAAATTAGAGGTTTCCGAGTAGAGATACTTGAAAAAGTTATCTCTGTTGTGATCTCTATACAGTGTATTTCAACAGTCACCATTAGTATGCAACCATTCTGTCCTGTTCTTTAAAAGTCATACTGTGGATATCCAAGAAGACTGTGTGGCCATTTTTTAAAAAAAATGCTTCCTGCTAATTTTTTTGACAATTATTGCCCGAACATAATGCCCAAACATACTATCTATGTTTTTTCATAGGGCCATTAGATAGCATTTCATTAGACATATTAATGGGAAGGAGTTCCATATATCGCTAAGTTTTAAGATGTCTAAATTATGTCTGTAAAGTGAATGGTTGGGCATTTTATTTGTTTCCATAGCAATATGTCTTTTATCTGTAGCTGCAACTACTGAAGGCTAACCACCCAGAAAGTCATTGCAGTCTTTGGAGCTGGACCCCTTTTGATGGTAACTTAACTGAGTTATAGCTCCTGGGTTTCAGTGATTCCAGTAGAAAGAGTTCAACTCTTTTGCTGGAAAGCTTTGGCAATTATCATTCTTTCTGGACATATGGCGTCATTTAACATGTGCTTGGCGTGTCTTTTGTTTCACAACTTAGACATATTTGGAGGGCTTAATCAGTCCATTTAGATCCATTGTTGGCTATTTGAGAATGTTAGGCAAGTAAAAATATTTAGATTCAGCATCAGGACAACAAGAAGTGACAGCCCATATATCAAATAGGGAGCTTTAACACAAGTTGTTAGTTCTGACGTAGGCAGTCAAATTTGTTGTCTTTTTCACTTGAAGTTACTAAAACAAACATTGCCAAAATAATTTAGGTAGCCCTTACTCCATGAGACTTAGAGGTCAGCATGCCTGAAGAAAGGGGGTTCCTACAGAACATGACTGCCATGCCAACTCTGGCCTCATTTCCTCTGCTCCCCCTGCCCTTCTGTGCCATTTGGTTTGCCTGTTACCCATCCTTAGTGTCCGTCCCTCACAGGTGTCTGAATTTGGCTTTCACTTTTCTGGATTGGTGAAAAGTCCTATATCAAAAATTCTAGAGACATGTGATTGGGCTCCACTTCAAATTAGTTACTGGAGTCTTAGTTTTACTTTAGTCTTGGGTTTTTTTTTTTTTTTTGTATTTTGGTTTTCTTGAAGACCACATTTTTTTTTGTTTGTTTTTTTAATTTTGTAAGTCTTAGGACTAAACTCTGGGCCTGGACCTGGATGATATCCCTGAACTTTTTGCTTAAGGATAGCTCTGTATCACTTGAGCCACAGTACCACTTCCATCTTTTTCTGTGTAGTTTATTGGTGATGAGTCCTATGGCCTTACCTTCCTGAACTTATTTTCCTGTCCCAGCTGGCTTTGAAAGATCTGTTTTCTAAGTAGCTAGGATTATAGACGTGAGCCATCAGCTCCCAGCATGCTGTAGTATTTCTGACTGGCTATGTGCAGCCAAGGAGGAAGTGTGGGTGAAGGCTTTACATTTATGCAGTTACCATGAAAATAGTGCAGTGCAGTGTGCTCTTGCTAAGAATAACCTACTTTACATTTTATTTAAAACATTGGAACAGACCATTTTATTTTTTAGAGTTATTGTCCCTTCATCCATGAAAGGCTGACTTGATGAATTTATTTAATTTTTAAGTAGTACAATTTCTAGTATCCATTTTACTAACTTTCATTTAGAGGTAAAATAATCCTGCAAGGCATGCACTAGTAGGTAGCTCATATCTGTACTTGTAGCTACTCCAAAGATTGAAGTCTATAGGATCAAAGGGCAATGGCAGCTCTGGCAGAAAAAACCTGAGAAACTCCATTCCCAGACTAACTGGCAAAAAGCTGGGCTAGAGGCGTGACTCAGACAGTAAAGTGCCAGTCAAGCAAGCTAGACAAGTGAGTGCAAATCCTAAGTGCAAACTCTGGTACTATTAAATAAATACCAACTAACTAACTAAATACCAACTAATTGCAAAAGGTAGAATAGTACAAAATAACTTGTACCTGAGCATTACTTTGTAAACAAGTTATTTCAACCAATCTAATTGTATAGTTTGAAAGTAATTTCTTAAAAGACAGGTATGGTGGCATAAGCCTATTACCCCAAAATGCAGGAGACTGAGATAGAAAGATTGAAAGTTTGAAACCTGCTATAGAGCCTGGACTCACTAGCAAGACCCTTTCCTTCAAAAAAGAAAAGAAAAGAAAAAAAATTAAATACAAAATTTGATTTAAAAAATTGTTACCTTTGTTATCTGTGCATGTAAAAAATCATTGCCCAGGTTCTGTGGGTCCATATTTGGGGTTTGTATGGCTGGGAGCTTCTGGCTTGGTTTTCTTTTCTTTTTTTTTTTTTTTTTTTTTCTCCCAAAGTAACAGTGCTTTCATAATGGAGTTTCCAAAGTTGTACACATCGCTTCCCTTCTCTACAGAAGATGGTCACTAAAATCAGTCTCTGTCTTTTCAAGTGAGTGCCAAAGAATTTGTGAACACTTTTCAAACTACCACAAAGGTGGCCTGAAAAGGCCACACCATCAACTTGGCATCCTTCTAAGTCTGGAAACCTTTCAGTGAGTTTATCCAATGGGTCAAATGTGGACTCATACAACTTTGAACTGGAAAGGTTCTGGGCCTTCTGCCTCGCTACCCATGAGGCAGAAGAGGGTATGTCAAGGTACTAGGTAGCATTACATTGGGATGAGCACCTGCCCTTTCAATCATGCTCAGGGCAGTTCCTTTCCTGTTCTGCATTGAGCCTTGACTTCCTTCTACTGTCTCTGTCTCCTGTGGAGGAGACCTGAGGACAAGACAGTCAGAACTTGACAGTTACCCTTTGGTTCTGTCTTCCTTGGAACATGAAAGGAAGAACTGAATGCAAACATAACTTTCTCCTAACTTCTGAGGAGCAGATTATTACCATGCTGGTAGAGGTTTAGTGGGATTATGCTCTGTTTCTCTTCATGGCAGAGTTCCAGGCAAACTTGTGAAGGAGTGAGTTTTAGGACCATATGTCATCTACAAAGCCCTGCTCTGCTGCTTCCACCTTGAAACACTTAAGCGAGTTGCTTAAACTTGTTAAGTGTGTTCTTAATTTTTAAACATCTTTTTTAAAGCCCCACAGAAAGCCCTGATCTCTCTAGAATAGTGAGGTAAAACATCAGCTAGGAAAATTCTTTTTGCATGAATACCAACGATTTGACAAGCCCAGAAAAATTAATGTTGTGACAAAACTAATTGGGGTTCTGCTCATTTTCAGCACCGTGTGTTTTGATTCCATGCCCTTTGGCTCTTTTTTTCCTTATAAGTTTGCCTTTGTAATTGTGACTAGTCTTCCTCACTATCCCTCTGGCCTCCTTTCTTCACAATGAAACTCCTAGAATATGCAAAAATTTTAGAAGTAGTGCACATGCACAAAATGTTTAAGAATGTTTGTTTTCCCCCTAATGAAAATTTCTGTTTCAGGTTCTTCTGCAGCTTGGGCTGGTGCTGCCAATGCCAGATGGCACCGTTTCTGAGCGAAGAGTTAGCTTTTGCTTAGAAGTAATACCACAAACAATGCCAAATTAGCATAAGCAAATGTCAGTGAGTGAGCACAAAGCCAACACTCTTTCGGTCTTTTCTTCCCTCTCTAGGCCATGGGTGTTGAGAGTGACCAGGAAATTGTGCAGATGATTGGGACAGAGGAGCACGTGATGGCTGCCTTCGGGCCCAGTCTGGAGGAGTGCCAGAAAGCTCAGATTTTCACACAGATGCAGGTGTGTCTTTCCTTGGTGTCCTGGGCTCTGAATTGGAATTGAGCTTTCATGTGGCTCAGCGATAAGGTGTCAGGTGGCTTTTGGGGTGGTGGATTGGGGAGGGGTACTAGGGAGATGGGAGCCATTGGAGGAAGCTCCTTTGGCTCATTGATTTAGATTGGATGGGGAAAATTAGGAGCCTGTGGTGTCTAGTTTAGAAGAGGACTATATGGCCAAGAGGGTTCTGTTCCTATGTAAGGACAAAATCCTCAATTTAGAAAATTGGTAGCAGTTCCAGTGTCGAAGGTTGATTGGGGGAAGGAGTCATGCATTTTCTCTTGTCATCTTGTTTTTCTTCTTGTATTGGAGACCAAACACTTGGCCTGTATGTGCTCAGCTGGAACTCTACCACTGAGCTCTATCCTCTATCCCTAATGTCTCAAGGATTTTTTTCCAGCTGCTTTGGGCATCCAGTTGTTTGTGGCCTCTGCTCTGTTTCCTAAATGCCACTTACTTCAGGTAGCTAGAAAGGCCCAGGAATTATCCTACCGCCCTTCCTACCCTGCAGGTCTTCACTGACCTCCTCAGCTATTCCTGGACAGAATCTGGGAATTTTAGAAGACTAAAAGATGACAGTATTATTCAGGCACTGGTGGCTCATGCCTGCAATCCTAGCTACTCGTGAGGTGAGATCTGAGGATCATGGTTCAAAGCCATCCTGGGCACAAAAGAGTTCAAGACCCACAACCAAAAACAAAAAAAAAAATGACAGTATTTCATTATGCTAAACCATAAAAATAATTGTACTTCCCTTCCTACACGCGCAAACCTTAGCAGCCATCCTCAGGATGTCTAGTCCCAGCTCTGTAAAGTGTAAATCATCACAATGTTCATCATAGCCCTGCAGTGTGTAGAAATTCCCTACTGCACAGCCACAGTAGACAGTTCTTTTTTGTCTTTTTCACTCCTGGGCTTGGACTCAGGGCCTGAGCACTGTCCTTAGATTTTCTCAAGGCTAGAGCTCTACCACTTGAGCCTCAGCACCACTTCTGGCTTTTTTTCTATGTATGTGATACCAAGAAATCGAAGCCGGGTCTTTGTGCATCCTAGGCAAGCACTCTACCACGAGGCCAAACTCCTGGCCCTAGACAGTTCTGATTTGTTCATTTGTATGTACGCTGTCTGTTCTCTGGGTTCTTAGGACAAGATGGGACTTCCAGGCTGTATTTTTTTTTTCTTGTTACTCAGGAGATGTGTGGCAATATCATTCCCACTGGTATCTGTTGGTATGTGCTATAAAATCAAGGCGAGGTGTTGGTGTCTCACACCTGTAACTCAAAGCTACGTGGGAGGTTGAGAATAGGAGGATCACAGTTTGAAGCCTGCTCAGCCAGAAAAGTGTGCATATTGAGTGTAGTAGCGTGCATTTACCTGTCATCCTAAGTTAAATGTCAAGCTGAGATTTTTAAGGATTGGGAAAAGTCTGGGAAACTTCCATCCCAGCAGAGGGAAGCCGATTGCAGTGCCACACACCTATCATCCTAGCAATGATGAGAAGCTTCAAGTAGGTGGACTACAGTTCAGGTGCTCACAGAGACAGGAAAGCAGACTTTTACCTCAAAAATAATCCTGTTAGGGAGAGATTGGGAAAGAGTAAGTGAACAGAAGGCACTGTATAAAAGGAAATATACTCATTACCTGACTCAAGTAATTGTAATCCCTCTATACATCTCCTTTATAGTAACAATAAAGTAAATTTTTTAAAAATAACAATCAAAAAACGCAACTAGAGATATCACTCAGTGATACAGAACCTTCCTAAGCAAGCTTGAGACCCTAAGTTCAAAACTTAATGCCATTCAAAATAAAATAAGTTAATATTTTGTACACTAAATCACACATATAATATTATATGTAAGTACATAGAATTCTTTTATTATTTGTTATTAAAGAATTTATTAACATTGCTTTTTACATATTTCAAATGATGTATTTAACAAACAAGTATTTAAGAAGGGAATCTATATATACAATCACTGGCACTTAGATTTTAGAACATAATTAAAATTAGGCTGAGGCTTTGTATGTCATAGATACATATTAATCTTTGTAATAAAACATGTCTATAAAGTCAGATTTTTATGTCTATGTAGTTGTATTTATATTTCCATTACCATGTCCATAGCATTGGATACGCAAACATTGAGTCTTCGCTCTTGTACTGTTTGGATCTACTAGCCACATATTAAGGATACCATGTGCCTTTTTACCTTTGGTCTTGACTTCTCTCACTCAACATGATTCACTCTAGATTCATCCACTTCCCTGCAAATGTCATTATTTTATCTTGTCTGTTGGCTATGTAGAATTCCATTGTGTGTGTGTGTGTGTGTGTGTGTGTGTGTGTATGCGTGTATGCACCACATTTTTAGTACATAGAATTCTAAAGCACAGATAGGTTAAAATTGTATTTATCATGTTCTTCCTTTTTCTCTTTTTTTCTTGTCAGTAGTGGGTCTTGAACTTTGGGCTTGAGCACTGTCCCTAAGCTCTTCAGCTCAAGGCTAGCACTCTACCATTTGAGCCACAGGTTTTCTGATGGTTAATTGGAGATAAGAGTCTCATGGACTTTTGTGCCCAGTCTT
Organism: Megascapheus bottae; assembly: GCF_031878675.1. Lineage (NCBI taxonomy): Eukaryota > Metazoa > Chordata > Mammalia > Rodentia > Geomyidae > Megascapheus > Megascapheus bottae. The sequence continues at coordinate 85,344,701 of NC_143510.1, forward strand.
TCCTGCCCAGGCTGGCTTTGAACAGTAATCCTCAGATCTCAGCCTCCTTTAGTATCTAGGATTAGGCGTTAGTCATCAATGCCCGGCTCCTCTTTTTTTCTTCAGTTAATTAATAGCTGACTTGTATTTGGGCAAAGAAAATTCTTGGGATTAGATTCTTTGGATAGATGTTGATCTTTACTAAAAGTGAAATAATAGGCATAAGTTTTTTTTATTACAAACTGAATTAATAACCCTACAGGAATCTAAGAACATGAAGAGAAATTATTAAGACCCAGTAAGTAGAAAATACAAAAAATCTACCCCATGGTAATTGCTTCTGTTTTGGGAGACTGTTCTTTTACACTTTGGAGTGCCCTGGATTTACCTTGTTGATATTCTAGTGGCTTTATAAGATCCATTATACGTCTTATTACAGAGATCATCATTACTGATCATATAATTTGAAGCATTGTGGAATTGTTTGGGTAACAGTGGTTTAGAAATTCATATATTAGGTTTGTTAAATAGGTACTCACAAAAGATATTTAGTTAATTGAATTAGATCAGGTCAGTGGAAAGATGGAAAGAAGATATAAGAAAGATAGACATAGCTGGGTGCTGGTGGCTCACATTTGAAACCCTAGCTACTCAGGAGGCTGAGATCTGAGGACCACAGTTCAAAGCCAGCCCGGGCACTAAAGTCCGTGAGACTCTTATTTCCAGTTAACCACTAGAAAACTGGAAGTGGCACTGTGGCTCAAGTGGTAGAGCACTATTCTTTAGCTGAAGAGCTCAGGGACAGCACTCAGGCCCAGAGTTTAAACCCCACGGCCCTCCTCCCCCACCCAAAAAAAAGATATATATTCTACTTCCCCAACAAGAAGTATAATTTTAAAGTGCTTTCTCTGTGCATGCTGGAGTAAGGCAGTTAATAAAAGGGAGCAGAGACACGAGAGGCTGTACTATGAGCATGTGCTCATTGAGGGAAACATGAATGTTCTGTGCTATTCTAAATCCGAATCTATCCAAGTGCCTTTTATTACGGAATTGCATGCATGAAATACAGTACTTAAGTGGACTGGTGAAAATGTATGGATTGGTTTTGTTTATTTAATCCTCCCTGTAGCTTGCCACCATTTCTTCTGTTCCCCAAGCCTTTGTTCTCTATTGCTTATATAGTATGGTTTGCATCATCATTGCCAAAACCTCTAGTTTATAGACAAGAAATTATTTATTGCCTGTCGGGGTAGAGGATAAGATTACAAGGTGTATCATCCTGCCTCCCTCATCAAAGATAGTTTCTGATGCCTCCTTTACACACTAAGCGACTGGGGCATCACTTGTTTTCTAGGAAAAGCTGACTTTCTGATATGTCAAAAGGGATTCCCTTCTCTCCCAAGTTCCTCCAGTTCTTCCTCAGAGAAAAATCTTTAGACATTTTTCCTAAAGAAACACACACACACACACACCACACACACACTTTTAAAATTCCTATAACATTCATATGTTAATCTTGTAGAAAGAAAACAATCTAAAGGGAACCAGACAAGGTGTTTTATGTCATTGGTTCATAGGAAATGTTGAGTCTTGACTATTCCTAGTATACTTTGTAACTGGCATCTTTATCTTTGGTGCTTACAGTGTGGACAGTGGACATTGTGTATGTGGGAAAGTACTTAACAAAAGATTACCAGTGATGTCATTCAAACATTATTGTCTGGTTTTTATAGGCACTAAAATATATAGGGAATAAAGTAAGAAGGCAGAGAATGTGGGGAGGTGGACCAAAGAAAACCAAAATAGAAGAAGCAAGAGAGCTCCTGGCTTCCACTATTCTGACCCATGTACCGGTAAGTGACACTTTTGCAAAAATGATTGTGGAACCATGAATTTCTGCTAAAGAATTGTGAATGATAGCCCTGTTGAAGTCTATTTTTAAAAAAGAATCTTAAAAAAAAGAGGACTATGCTTTCTCCCTGGAAGTAATTTTCCCTTAGCTACATATTATTTGTGTTTAGAATGTTAGTATAATCTTTCTAAGTATGAAGTTTACTCTGTCATGCTATTTTATTACTCTGTCATGTTATTTTATACTCATATGAAAGAGTACTGCCACTAGAAATTGTGGTCTTTAGCAGAGCTAAAGACGTGGCTTAAACAGCACCTGTATTACAAGTGCAAAGCACTGAGTTCAAGTGCCCCAGTACTTCCCCCACCAAAAAAATACCCAATTCACAGTACCTCTTCAATATCCTTTTTTTTTTTTTATTATGGTAAAATATGTGTAAGTTTAATGTTGTAAATACACATCTCTCTGACATTAAGTACATTCACATTTTTGGATAGCTGTTTCTACAATAGATATTTTTGAAAATGTTTATTGGATCAGTTCCTTGTGAGTTCTAAAATTTACACTGTTCAGACTTTATCCCTCATAAGGAAGATTCTGTCATCAGAACAAGCTGGATCACCTGTCCTGTCACCTATTTGTCAGTTATCTGTTACATGGCAGACAGTATTACAGCTTTGTTCCTGGTATCACTGCATAGTAACACTCCAAAAGCTCAGTGGCCAAACATGACTGTATATTATACTATAGTTTGCTGGGTTTAAACTAAAGTCAATAGGGATTCTCATTCCCCATCACATAGGAGATTGTAAGTACACAGCAGCTGAGGCAAGAGTCATCAGAAGACTCGGCCAAGGTGGCTTTCTCCATATCAGAGTGTAAGTCCAGAAAGGAAGTGAGAGTATGGGTGTCCTTAAGGGGTAGGCCTAGAATTGGCTTGGTCACACTCACCCAAGACTAATCCCAAGGCTGAGGAAGTGTACAAAAGGAAGGAATTTCAGTAGTTCCTTTGAAGGACAGCTACCACAGGTAGTAAGGAGCTAGTGCGTGTTGTCTCAAACTTTTTTTTATGATTTGTGAATTACAGGTTAAAGAATTTAATTTCCGAGCTAAATGTATTTATACTGCAGTGATGGTGCGCAGAGTAATCCTGGCTCAAGGTGATAACAAAGTTGATGACAGAGACTACTACGGTAACAAGCGATTGGAATTAGCAGGACAGGTGATTTAAATATTCTATTACAACCAATCTTACTTTTTTTTTCATCTATAAGAATTAGTTTAATATTCATTTCAGATTGTAAGAACAGACATTTTAATAAAATAGGGTTTGCAGATAGTTTGAAGTATATGTTATTTTTCACACATGTAGTAGACTTAAGAATTTCTTTAACTGTGAAAAATAATAATTCTTTAAATATGCTGATAGTATGTTATCTCTCTCTCTCTCTCTCTCTCTCTTTCTTTCTTTCTTTCTTTCTTTCTTTCTTTCTTTCTTTCTTTCTTTCTTTCTGCCCATCCTGAGGCTTAAACTCAGGACCTGGACACTGTCCTTGGATACTTTTTGCCCTGCTACTTGAACCACTTCTGGCTTTTTCTGAATATGTGGTACTGAGGAATTGAACCCAGGGCTTCATGCATGCTAGATGAGCACTCTACCACTAGGCTACATTCCCAGCCCTCAAATACTTTTTTTTTTACTTGTATAATTTCTTTTTTAAATTATTTATTTTTTATTATTGAGGTAATGTATTAGAGGGATTAGTTACATTCGCCAGATAGTAGGTGTGTTACTTCTCACACATTGATACCCCTTCATATGTTTTTGTCCCCATTTCCCTCGCCTCACCCCCTCCCAATCATCTTGTTTTCCCCCTTCCCTTTCATATTTCAAATAGACAAATAAACATACATACAATATACCAGGTAACAAAGTCAGATACAGTAACAATATGAGATTAGCCAAAGGGCAACAGAGGAAAAAAGAAATAACATCGTATATTAAGAACAACAATCACTCAAGACAAACCTATTGTTTCCATATCCTAGCGATCCTTTCATTTAGTCTCATCCTATATGACCTCTTGTATCTAGGTTTTTCGCTATTGTAATCCTCTGCTAGGAGAGTCCTAGATGTGTACCAATTATTACAAATGAGGGAAACCATTGAGCTTGTGTTCCTCTGGGTCTGGCTTGCTTCACTTAATATGATTTTTTCCAAGTCTTTCCATTTCCTTCCAAATGGGCCAGCCTTCAAATATCTTGGATTTTTTTTTCTTTTTAATTTTTTCCTGCTGCTCCTGGAACATAAACATTGGGCCTTAATATTGCCCCTGAGCTTCTTTTGCCCAAGGCAAGTGCTTTACCACTTGAGTCACAGTGTACTTTTGGCTTTTTTGAGTAGTTAGTTTATTAGAGGTAAGAGTCTCACAGACTTTCCTGCTGGCTTCTGTGATCCTCAGATCTTAGCCTCCTGTGTAGGTAAGATTATAGGCATGACCACTGGTGCTGGCTTAAATATCCTTTTTTGTACTATTCTTTCTCTTCTTTCCTTCTGATTCTAATTTTATTGTTAGACTCTTTGATACTTAAGAGTCTGCTAATTAAATTTTCTTCCCTTATGACTGGATGATTCTATCAATCTATTTTCATACAATTTATTCTTATATTCACCTGGTAATTATGTAGTCTATTATTTTATCTTTCAGTTCTAGACATTTCATTTGGTATTTTTTCATGACTTCTTTATCTCTGTTTATATTCCTTGTTCATCACAACTGTACTTTTATTTACATCTTTGAAATTTAGTAGCTGTTTGAAAAATCTTTGTCTGCTACTCTTATCATCTCAGTCACTTTGAGGCAGTCTTTTGATTAACTTTTTTCTTGAATATAGGTCATTTAAAAATTTTTTTGCATATTTATAAATTTGGATTCCATCTTGATAAAATCAAATTTTGGGATGTTAGGGGAAGGAGTCCCCTGGTTAGGATGATCAGAGTAGATCTCCAAAAACGTTGTATTTTAAATCAAGGCCTCCCATACTCAAAGTGGTAACCTGAATGAAGAAAAGGCAATCTCAGACAATGTGGGGAACCGATTTCCAGCAAGAATACAAGCAGAAGCACGGGACCCTGACCTTAGGAGGTGGAGCTGGAAATCTGTTACTAGTGGGGTGTGGTACCCCATGAACTGACATAGGATTAGCCGAAAGCTGGATTTAGCTAAAGCACTCTAGGCTAGCGATTTGGATTTAACTTTACAGTAGAGTAGAAAACCATTGATTTATGCTCATCAGGGAGTGACAGATCTGAGTTTAGTTTGAGAAGCTCTGATTAAGAGATGAGCAGGCCAAGAGGCAGTGGCACTGTTCCAGGTGAACAGGATGGTGGCTGTGATGATGCCACCACTTCTGAATTCCAGGCTAGAAGTTACTAGTGTCTAGACTATTGGAAGTTCTGTTGGGTTACATGTTGGCAGGTCAACTTTGACCACATTCAGATTGACTGTTGTGTTTCTGATATCCCCACCACTAACAATCCGAATCTTTGCTGAATTGTAATTGGGGGAAAAAAAATCATGTTGTTGAATTAGTCTACTAGAAAAGGAAGTTGATTGCTTAGAGGACTAAGGAATGGAGTAGGGAGGGTGGGAAAGGAGAGACTATCCTGTTGCTTAAGAAATTAGAATTAAAAAGAAGGCTCCCATGTGCCAGAAAACATAGCTTTATAAACAATGTAAAGACATAAAAGGTATTGTGTGAGCAAAAATGTGGGGAAACAATAGCTGCTAATTTCACATCCCCTGGGATGAAGAAGTATAAATGTGCTTCAGCTAGAGATAACAGAGTTGTCTCCACCGGTCCAGCCGGTTCACGGAGCTTTGCCTCAGTCTTGCTGCCACCAGAGGGTTGGCAGGCCAGCCGCCAGTAGAGGTGTTAGCAAAACCTACCGATTTCAGGCTTAATCTTTTCACCTACCTTTTCTTTTTCGGTAATGTGTTCATTATTTGCTGCACATTACTCTATTCTTTGTCTGCAGTTTTTTTTGTTGTTTCTAATGCAGCTTGCTTTGTATGGGTGAGATATGGAATGGCACCAAAATCCGGCACCTTGGAAAGCCTGGGATTTCCACCCTGTGACAAAAGAATGCCGTCTTGACTTCAGAGATTGCCTAATCCCAGCTGTTCTGATAATGTAATTAAGGCTGCCTAATGTCTTTAATTTTGCAACCAGTTTGTGTGAAAAGGAGAATTTGGCACTCTGAAGGCTTAAATACTAAATAGCAATCTCAAGACGCCTAATTAGAATTCTCTGACATTAAGCTAATTGGTGAAACTGTATTTCAGCAGCTTAACTTCTTTATTAATTTTTTTTGGCATTTTCATGGAAAATCAATTGATGAGCTGTCAGCAATTTTTTCCTTAAATATGATTTGCTCAGTAGTGGTCCTGTCCTTGCTCCTCAAACTAGCAGTGGATGGGTATTGAATATTATCATTGGCATTGATTTCTTTTAATCATTTTACTTTTGACCTAAATAGTAGGGCTTCTTGTGTGACTTGGCCTTTCAGTTTCTCACTGCTGTGGTAACTGGACAGCACTGTTTCTCTTAGCTTGAAATTTAGGAGTGGAGAATTTATTAATGAGGCAGTTTTTCTGTTGAGTATGTGCTTACTTTTTACTTGTTTAGTACCAAGGACATTTCCTTGTATTTGAATCCGAGGCTACAAACTCAACTGGGATCCAAAAAACAAAACACACATACACAAAAAAACCCAACTTTGTCATAATTTGAGACACAGTGCCTAAGTGTGAAGGACTAATTAAAACAGAGCTGAGCTTTTGTGGTGTAGGTTAAGGGCATTTGATTCTGCTCAGGATGCTTATTCAAGTTCCTTTTGCCAGTTTCCACAGGAAGTGGCTGAAATGGGCCTCTCATACCCTCTCCCCCTCTGCACCTGCTCCCATTCCCATGTTCTTTCTTGCCATGAGTGAAACTGCTGGGCTGACTAAGAAAGGATTAAGCTCTCAGGGAGGAAGTTTTCTTTTTAGACCACTTCTGACAGTCAACTCAAGTCCAAGTTCCGTCACTTTCCTATCTGCAAGTTGATTTTAGTAGAATAGTGGAGCATGTATCTAACTTAAGGGGGAAAAAAACCCCATAGAATCTAGTCCCACTTAGGAAATTCTTTTTTTTCAGAGCTAGCTAACGAAGACTCAGTTGGTTTGAATGCCTTCTTCATTCAGAGCCAAAAACTGCCTGTATATTAGAAACATTCAGGAATATCATCATAGGCTCGGAATTTGGTGATTTTTTTTTTTTTTTGCCAGTCCTGGGGCTTGAACTCAGGGTCTAAACACTGTCCTTGGGCTTTCCCAAGGCTAGGGATCTGCCACTTGAGCCACAGCACCACGTCTGGCTTTTTCTATTAGGTATATGGTACCGAGGAATCAAACCCAGGTCTTCATGCATGCTAGGCAAGCGCTTTAACCACCGGCCCAATTTGTTAGATTTTTTTAGCCTAAAGACTCTCACAGAATCTCAGCATTCCTCTGTAAGCCAATAGTTTAAAGATAGTGTTGCGAATTATTTTTTCAGTTAATTCAGATCACAAATACATTGAGCTCTTTTCTTCTTTACACAGAAAAAGAATGCTTTCAAAAGGAGGAAAAAGCAGATGCTGTTAGTCATGCAAGTGTTAGTATTAATTTATTATTGCCAACATATGCCTGCTCTTGTAGTAAACCTCCTGCTTAGTTTTTCCTTTGTGGACTTTCTGTTCAGATTGTCTGTTGCTGTGTCACATGCTTTCCCAGAATAGTAACTTAAAACAGAAAGTATTTTCTTAGCCCTTACCATTTTGTGGGTCAGGAATTCAGGCCTGACTTGGCTTTTTGGTTCTTTTGTTTCACATATGCTGTTAGAGGTCAGTTGCAGGTGTTCTGCAAGGAGATGGTTGGAAGGGCTGGAAGGCAAGGCTCCATGAGGAACCAGTCTGTCCAGTGTTGTGGGGCACCCCAAGTGTTTCCCATGCTTAGCACAGCAGTGGCATGACCAAATACCTGGATTTGAAAGCCATGGCCCTTATTCTTGCTCTGTGGTTTCAGTCACAGCTCCTGCCCAGATTTGAGAAGTGAGAGGACATGGGCCACTTCTCACATTGTATTTGTAGGCCAGAGATATAGGCAAAGTTTATATAGAGAACTTGAGGGTTCTCCCTTTGGTCCTTTCTACTTGGTGTGGCATTCCCCTACACTTTCTACCTACTTCCATCCAATAGCTCTGATCTTTTTCTTCTAGTTCTTCATCTTCAGGTTTTAGCTTATATGGCTTGGACTCTCCATAATATGTAGGAAGGCAGCTAGCTAGTGCCAGTCACCCCCAGTGTTTGCCGGCTCTGCCCAGACTTGGTTGGGAACTGCACACTCCACCATTTCTGGAAACAACTGTCTTTGACAGTTTTCACAACTTCCTCTCCTATCCCATTGACTTGGCTTCCATGACAGCACTGCTTTAAGTATGTCACTCTTGTTTAATAATATTTACATTTTATCACAAAATTGGAAGAAGTTCTGCATAAATGTAAGCTATGACGGGAACAAATAAAGTAAGGGCCCTTGTAGCCATTACCCAGCTTAAGAATTAGAGTATTATCATCATTCCCTTTACCTCTTACTCAGTCGTTTTCGCTTCCTCCTGCTGTTTTAAAAATTGTTTCCTTGATTTACTACATTAGTTAAGTTTTCATTTAAAAGTTTCAAATGGCAAATGCCATTAAGGAGAAAAATAATCTTTGAGCTGTATTGGTGTCCTTTCTTGCTTCTAAATTTCATGTAAACAAGAGTTTAATCTACATGCTAGATGATACTGAAGGTGCTTCTGTTTTATTCACTAGAATACTTCATAACACTTCACTATAATTCTTTATAGTATATAACACTTGATGGGGTTATATCCTGCTAGGAGGGGATGTTCAGTAATATGTACTTTTGTGTGCTGATGGAATTGGCCACTGAGCTAAGGTGCTTGGGTCCTGATTCATTCATTTCAAGTTCTCCATACATTTTTCACTTGATGATTATATTTAGCAGCTGAAGATGAGCATTTATTTTGTTAAGGATTTCAATGGGATGTGCAAAATAGTGATAATCTAGATATTCTAATACTTCCATAGTAATGAATGACCTGGAATTTAAAAAATAATTCTTATTATCTCTTTGGTTATCCTGAGATATAATTTATGTGGGAACTAATCCTTTTTTTCTTTTTCTTCTGAGTACTGCGGATTGAATTTACAGATACGCTAGGTGATCACTCTGCCAGGGAACTACATCCTCAGATTTTATGTGTTTTTATTTTTAATTTTTTTTGAGAATAATGTTAACATTTAGGGTTTCCGCCACAGATAAATAGTAAAAGAAAAAGAAAGAAAATTGTTGTTGTTTCCTTGAGAATCATTATAAATGGGATTTTTTTAAACATGTTTACTTAGAATTAGTTTTTGCAAATGAATAAATGGATAGATAAATCCTAAACTGTGTTTTCTGGCTTTTGATTGAGAATGCTCTTGAATTGCTAGATCTTTTTGGAGAGAATTGCGACTAAATAGTACTTCTACTGAGATTCTGATAAATTTCTCTCAATAATGCTTTACAGATACTTGATTTTTTCTCATTGGCCTTGTGTCTTGTATTCTTATTAAATTCATTTCTTGTTTCTAATAGAGTTCCTTTTAGGAAATTCCAAAAGGAATAGATAGACATGTTATCCTGAAGTAAATACAGTTTTGTGCCTTTTATTCCTTTTTCTTGCTGTCTCTCCTACAGTGTTTAATGAAAGTGAAAGTAGTAAGGATGGGCATTTTTCCCTGTTCCCTCAGTTTTTCAAAGGACAGCTTCTGGGGTGTCTGCCTCTTCCCTGTGGGCTCCAGCCCCTGTGGTGTATCAGAACAGGATCCTTGGCCCAAGTAGGTTTCCTGTTCCTCCCTCCAGGAAAAGATGGTTTTGCTCCCCACCTCTTCCCTCTGGCTTTGTAATGGAATTACTGGCCAAAGGGTTTGCTGGCCCTTTTCCAACCATACACTGTTGTTTCTTAGGAGCCTGCAGAACTTCGCTAGGAGGAGGGTTTTCTGACCCTTCGGCAGCCCCTTAAAGGTTTTGCTTGGTGTCTGAGAAAGTCCAGGAAGTAGATAAGAGTTTAGATTGCTTTTGTCCCTACAAAGGAGTCTTGCTTGCTCGGGTCTCTGCACTGCTCCAGCCTTGTATGAGCATTCTTCAGAAAAGGACTTGGGAGTCAGGGAAGACTCCCTTGTAGCTAGGCTCTCTTTATATACCTATCACAGCTTACCTTTAAGAAGTCCTTGGAGTTTTAATTCGTTTCTTCATTCATGGCATTTGTATCCTTGCTTCTTCTTGTCTAATTGTGCCTTCCTAAACCAAATATATTTAGTTGTGCTGAGAATCTTATGTGAAAGGAGTGATGTCATATAATTCACTTGTGTCTGATTTCTTTCACTCCGTATCATGTTGTTAAGATCTGGTGATGGCTTTGTGATTATTTTTGTTGTTGTTGTTCATTTCATTTGGTCATTAGTATCTCATTATGTGTGTACCAGTTGGCCAAAATATTGTTTATGTAGTTTATAGTTCTTAGCAGCTACAGATAATGCAAATTTCCATGGCAAACTGATTCTCTCTTTTTTTTAATTGGATTTTTTCATTTTTTATTGTAATTAATAAAAGGGTTACATAATATTTGCCAGATAGAAGGTGCATTAATTCACATACATTGATACCCTTTCACATGTCTTGGTACCCATTACCCTCCCCTCCACCCCCCCCACCTGTCTTGGTGGCAAACTGATTCTCTAATTCTCTAATGCCTCTTTCCTACCAGCAGTTCTGCCTTCTCTTCTCCTTTTATTGTTGTTGTTGTTGTTGTATCCTAGAGTTGGCTGGGATCAGCAAGTGTGTTTTACTAGTCTTCAGGGTACAACTACCTGCTAAAGACTGGTAGCCACTGGGAGATGCGTAGGAGAGGAGCCCCTGGCACATAAGGGATAGATAGACAATGCAAACTGGTTTCTAAGTGGTTGTACTACTCAGATGGCATCTTGGACTATTCCTTGGTAATTCCCTTTTTTATTGTTATTATAAAGGTAATGTACAATAAGGCTATAGTCGTAAAGTCAGGTAAAGAGTACATTTCTTGGGCCGAGAGTTTGGCCTAGTGGTTAAAGTGCTTGCCTAGCATGCATGAAGACCCGGGTTCGATTCCTTGGTACCACATACATAGAAAAAAGCTGGAAGTAGTGCTGAGGCTCAAGTGGTAGAGCTCTAGCCTTGAGAAAGTCCAAGGACAGTGCTCAGGCCCTGAGCTCAAGCCCAGGACTGGCCAAAAAAAAAAAAGAGTACATTTCTTTTTGGATAATCTCTTGGTTTTTCCCTCCCACCCCGACCCCAAATTTTATAGATTATTTTCAGCATAGTGTCTCATGAGTACCACTGCTGCATAGTTCCCTTTTACATTATTTTCACCATATTTTAATTTTTTCACCATATTTTAGTTATTAATTAGTTGTACAAAAGAGTTTCATTTTGATACCACATATGTATGTGTGCATATATATACACATACATGTACAGTGGTACCTTCATCAGATGCACCCCCTTATCACTCTCCCCTCTCTCTCTCCTTTTTTTCTTACTTTAGCATATTTATTTGTAAAACTAAAAATTAAGTTACTAGCCCGTAAAATGTGAAAATCTGATTTAAATGCTTTAATGCATCATCACATTTGCTGTTGGTCCCAGGACCCAGCACCCAGGTACAGTGAAAATACTACATACATTTATCAACCTGACTTTTTCCAATACATTTTCTTCAATTTGAAGTGTTTACTTTCTTGTTTTTATTTTTATTTGTTAAACAAAGCTGTAGTCAAGAGTAAGAGGTATCAAAATAATCTGTAAGGCCACTGGAAAGATCACATACTTTTTCTGTTTCGTTTTTCAGCTTTTATCTCTTCTTTTTGAAGATTTGTTCAAAAAATTTAACTCTGAGATGAAGAAGATTGCGGACCAGGTGATTCCTAAACAAAGAGCAGCCCAGTTTGATGTGGTGAAGCACATGCGCCAGGACCAGATCACCAATGGCATGGTGAACGCCATCTCCACCGTGAGTCCCCAGCCTCCCTTTTCAGAACTCTGTTCAGTGAAATGGAAATGGAAAAGATGTCAAGAATCCAGGTTGTTTTTTTAACTGTAAAACAGTATATACATACCGCAAATTTTCTACTATGAAAACCAGTAATTTTCCTATTATATTATTAGTTATGGTTATTAGCCTCTTACTGTGTCTAATTTTCAGACTAAATCTTTTTTCGTAGCTATGTAGTTTAGGCAAAACATGTAAGATGTACCAGGTACTCTGCTTTCTGTGGCTTCAGACATCCCCTGGGGGCCCTGGAAGGTATTTTCCATGGGAAAGGAAGGAAGGAGTACTGTACATTTTTCCTGCCAACTTTGCATTCCTGTTCTATGAAGCAATAAGACAATAACAACAGATAACTTGCATAGCTGGAAATACTTGTTTTGGTCTAACAGCTGTTAATAGCTATTCTTTTAAAAGGTACTTATCTCCATTTTTTCCCCCTGTAATAAAGTTGACATATTTCAGTCAGGCTTATTAATTGGCTACTTTTGTCCAAAAGAATACAAAAGTGTTTCATTTCACAGAAGGTTTCTGTTCTCCAAAGGCCTATCAGCTGTTCCTCCCTGAGCGATGAATTCACCCCTCACCAGCTGCTGTGTATTCAGGGCCCTGAGCTATTCATGAAAGTTTATCAGATAGGATTTTGCCTCTTTTTTAAAACATAGCAGCTATAGGTCTATCTGATGAAGTCTGGTTCACGTTTTATATGCCAGACACACAATTAGTTTTATGGATGGCACTTGCCCCAACAAAGAATAGTGTAGCCCACCATGTTGGTTCCCTAAACAATGAAGGGTAGTGTGGGCTTGCTTCCATGGTTGACTTCAGAGATTTACATAGGGTCTATGTGAGTAGCCCTTGCCATGACGGCAATGACCAAGCGGAAGACTGTTACATACATCAGCCTCCGGTGTCCCAGACTCAGCTGAAGAAAGATACCCCAGTATGTGAAAAAGCCTCCCCGAGAGCTTGAATGTGGCCTTTGCATACTGATTCATTCTCTTAAGGTCATAAGAGCTACTGTGGTAGGTCTTACCACCGAGGTAACACTGCTTTACCTTCCCAGTGCAACTGCTTAGACTAATCAGTGTGAGGCCTGTGGCTGGCATGTCCTTATCTGAAAGTGAGCAGGGAAAGAGCAACCCTTAAAGTTACTGCCATTGATAGAAAGGTTTCACCAAATTAGTTTTCTTTGAGGAGTAGTTTTAGACTCTCCATCTGTTTGTCTACTCTCCCCTTGGTAATATTCCTACAGAATACTAGAACAAATTCTCTGCTGATCGTGTTGGCTTCAGCTCCCACTTATTTCCTGTTTGCCAGCAGCTGTTGCCTTATTTTAGCTCTGTGCCCAGTATTTATTTACCTTATTTACCCTTACTCTCTGGGCAGAAGTCAGTTTCTGCAGTCATTCTCATTCCAAGGTTGAAAGGAGTTCAGTGAGCAATAGAAGAAGTTAATTTGTGGAAGACATGTGTTTGCTCTGTTTCTTTGCTTAGTGATGGATAAAATTTCTTCCTCCTACATTTTAGTTCTTTTCTGTGATGTGGAAGACTTAAGGTTCCCAAGTGACAGGTATTCAGTATAAGTGTAACACTGTCATTTCTGAGGGTGCTCACAGACACATTTCAGTACAAACGAATACTCTGATCTCTTTAAAACGATAGATTCATCTTTCCTACTGGAGTGATTTTAACGTTGGAATTTATGAATCTCCTACTAAAATGGAATGTATAATCTGGTTCTCTGAGCATTTTTCTCAGTAAAATACTCTTGGCCTTCAATTTCTTAAAGGAGACATGAGAACGCCTGCAGATGCAAATTTTTCTTTGAAATCAGAAAGAATTGATTTTTTTGTGTGTGTGGGAGTTGAACTCTGGGCCTGGGCACTGTCCCTGAGCTCTTTAGCTCGAGGCTACCACCCTGCCCCTGGAGCCACAGTCCCACTTCCCATTTTCTAGTAGTTAATTGGAGGTAAGAGTCTCACCTTTAGTGCCTGGGCTGGCTTTGAACCTTGATCAACTCAGATCTCAGCCTCCTGAGTAGCTAGGATTACAGGCATGAACCACCGGGCCTGGCCTAAGAATTTATTTATTTTTTACATTCTGTTTTCTACTTTTCTGTTTCAATGCATGTTACCTTCAATTAGTGTTTGGGGGAATATTTAATGTATACAACTAATACAACTGTAAAATGATATTATTTAAGGCCAGCATAATGTTCTGCATCTGCACTCTTCTTGGGAGGTGGAGATTGGGAATATCATTGTTTTGAGGTCAGCTCAAACAAAAAAGTTCAAGAGACACACAAAAAGTTGGTTGGCTGGCTTCCTGTCATACCAGCTACAGCAGGAAGTGTAAATAATATTATAGTTTTGACCAATCCAAGCAGAATGTCAGATCCCATCTCAAAAAAGGATAGAAGTATATGACTCAAATGGTAAAGTTCCTGCCTATCAGAGACAAAACCCAGTACTATTCCCCAAACATTAATATATTTTATGATTTTTTTTTTGGTCGGTCGTGGGACTTAAACTCTGGGCCTGGTTGTTGTCCCTGAGCTCTTTGACTCAAGGGGTAGGGTGGTAGCCTTCAAGGTCTACTCCTTGAGCCACAGTGCTACTTCTGGTTTTCTGGTGGTTAATTGGAGATAAGAGCCTCGAGGTCTTTTGTGCTGGGCTGGCTTTGAATTGTGATCTTCAGATCTCAGCCTCCTAAGTAGCTAGGATTTATAGGCGTGAGCCACCGTGCCTGGCATTATATGATATATTTATGAGAAAAGCCAAATTTAATGTTCAGGATTTATGTATATGACTTTAATACTGACATCAAGCTCAGAGAATATATGTTTTTTGTTGTTGTTGCTTTATTTCAGGGGGGCAGTATTAGGGTTTTAACTTGGAACCTTATGCTTTCCAGACTTGTGTTCTACCACCAGGTTATTGTTCCTGCTCCCCCACCTTTTTGTTGTTGAACTGGTTATTTTTAAGATAGGGTCTTGCTTCCTTCCCCAGAGTACTCTTGAACCAGGATCTGCCTATGGTAAATGTGTACAACTATGCTGTTTCTTTCTATGCAAGACTTTGCCAGACTCTTTTTAATTATTGAAAGATTTTAATCTTTATTTGTTTTTTATTTTTTTGCCAGTCCTGGGTGTTGAACTCCGGGCCTGAGCACTGTCTTTGGGCTTTCTCATGGCTACAGCTCTACCACTTGAGCCACAGCATCATTTCTGGCTTTTTCTATGTATATGTGGTATGGAGGAATCAAACCTGAGTCTTCATGCATGCTAGGCAAGCACTCTACCACTAGGCAAAACTCCCCGGCCCCTTTATTGAAAGATTTTAACACTGATTTTTATATCGTATTTCAAGTGTTATGTTTAACAAACAAGTATTCAAGAAGAGAATCTCTATATGTAATCACTGGCACATCTATTTTAGAACATAATTAAAATTAAGCTGAGAATTTGTATGTCATAGATATAGATGCATAGCTATATAATATAACATTATGTCTATAGAGTATATACCCCATCGTAGATTTTTATGTCTAGGTAGTTATATCTCCAAGACTGTGTCGATACCTTGGGTGCCCAAATACGAATCATTGTTCTTGCACTGTTTGGATCTAATATTTACATATGAAGGAGACCATGTGCCTTTTGTTCTTTGCTCAACATGATTTGCTCTAGTTTCATCCATTTCCCAGCAAATGCCATTATTTTATCTTGTTTGTCTGTTGTATACTAGACTCTTAAGATGGAGTCTTGTGAACTTTTCTGGGACCATGATTTTCCTAATCTCAGCCTCCCATAGAGTTTAGGAGATAGGTGTGTGCTCTTGAATGTTTCTGCTCAAGGTAGCTAGGATTATAGGCATGAGCCACCAGTTCCTTTTTTTTTTTTCTTTTTTTTTGCCAGTCCTGGGCTTGGGCTCAGGGGCTAAGCACTGTCCTTAGACTTTCTCAAGGCTAGAGCTCTACCACTTGAGCCTCAGCACCACTTCTGGCTTTTTTCTATGTATGTGGTACTGAGGAATTGAACCCGGGTCTTTGAGCAAGCTAGGCAAGCACTCTACCAAAAGGCCAAACTCCTGGCCACCAGTTCCCTTTTTGCACTGGCTATTTTTGAGATTAAGGTCTCACTTCCTGCTTGAGTGCATGCCTGGACTGTGGTCCACCTATTTTAGGCTTCCTGTTGTGCACACTGCTAGGCCTAGTTCTTAACGGAGAAGGAACCTCAAGAGTTTTTCTGCCCAGCTAGTCTTGAACCCAGGTTTCCCATTCTGAGCCTCCCCAGTCGGTAGAATTAATGGCATGAGCCACCAGTGCTAGTTTTTCTTAGTATGAATACACACACACACACACACACACACACACACACACACGCACGCACGCACAAAAAGTGCTACAAATTTAGTATGAGACCATGTCTGAAAAACAAACTAAAAAAGCAAAAGGACTCGAGTTTGTGGCTCCAATCATAAAAGTGTTTGGCTGGTATGCACAAGGCCCTGGGTACTGCAAAAAGAAAAAGAAACAAACCCATAGTTTATTCATTATCCCCCAGAGTCACTTTGTTGTGCTGTATTTGTCTCTAAGACTAACTTTGGAAGATATCCAAATAATAACACATCCCAATATTAGATTATCTTTTTGGATTTGGAACTAGTTTTACCTTCAGTGTGTTTGGAAAAGGCTAGTGTTTCCCTAGTTAGCTACTTGTCGACCTTGGGAATCGGGTTGAACTGACTTGTTCATTGTGGAATGAGTAACCCAGAAGATAACTGCTCTGGTACAAGCAGGGTGATGAATTGAAACATGCTGAGGTGATTTCCAAACATAGCTCTGATTCTGTATTTTCCTATAATATTTCAGCAAGTAACTCCTCAGAGTTATAATTTATTTGCTTAATGTATGTCATGGCTACAATTTTGTAATTAATCAGTTCCTGTGGTGAACATCTTAGGGTCAGACAGCAGATGAAAGGGTTAAGGGGTTTACATCTTTCATCTCTCTGCAGGGAAATTGGTCTTTAAAGAGATTTAAAATGGATCGCCAGGGTGTGACCCAGGTGCTGTCTCGTTTGTCCTATATATCTGCTCTGGGCATGATGACAAGAATCTCTTCCCAGTTCGAAAAAACAAGAAAAGTGAGTGGTCCTCGCTCTCTCCAGCCATCTCAGTGGGGAATGCTCTGTCCTTCCGACACACCTGAAGGAGAGGTAAAGTATCCAGCAAGTCTCTGTGGGGTCAGAGGTCATACCTCTTGGGGTATAAAACTCATCATGTTCTGCTTCTTCTCAGGCCCCCTCTACCATTTGATTAGCCATTTATCTAGCAAAAAACATAAATGTGACTTCTCAAGACTGCATCATTATCATTTTAAAACCAGAACCTGCAGAAGCATTTGATTCATATCTTATGAATGAGAGGCATCATCTACATTTTCTATGCTTATTTTAGTTTATCCCGAGAATGAAATCATGTAGTGAAAAAAGGATAAGAGTGTAGACAACTGGGTGACCCATCCATCATCTTTGGTGCTTAGTAACAGTGGTGCTTAGGGGACCTCATATATTTAGTTGTAGCCAACTAAGTACCTAAAGTCCAAGATGAAAGTAGTTAGTTATGACTTATATAGGAAGCAAAAACCCAGGATTTATCTAGATTTACTTCTGTAGCCACCATTACTCCCTGAGTGGCTCCTTCTCTTTCATGTAGTCATTCTTAGTGTCACTTGATTCTATTCCTACAAGCAAAGTGTCATCTTTGTATCTCAGCCTCCTAACCTAGAGCCTCATTCAGGGCAGAGGACCCATAAATATATGCTGAATGAATCAATAAGTGCATTTATGACAATTTGCAAAAGATGTAGGTCTCAAAGTATAGGGATTCATTACGACGTACCAGAGGTTAAAGTTTAGAAACCTACTGAAAGTTACAATTTTTATGAATTTTTTCTTAAATACATGGAAATTTTTGCTGAACTTACGCTGTTTTTTGTATAAGTTATACCCTCTGAAATGCTAAATTTCTTAGTGAATGCTTTGGTTTTCATCTACAAAGTAGCTACTTTGTGTATTATTATTATTATTATTTCAGAATGTTCTTTTTTTAAGGATAGAAGATGAAATTTCTTATATGTATTGAGTACTTTTTCTCATCTTAGTAGTCTGTCCTTAATATTTTTGTTTTAGCTTTTTAAAATTATATGCAAGTTTAGAAGTATCATTTCTTTTTCTTTGTGCAATAGTTTCAGACATACAAAGTATTGCAAAAACCATACAAAGATTTTTATAAGCTTTCACCGGGCTTTCCCAAATGTGACCATGTTACATAAGCTAGAGCACAGGCATGTCCTCAGGCGATGGGCGGTGCTGTGGTGCCTAGGCCCTGTTCAGATCCCCACCCTTGTCTCTCCCATGGCCTTTCTGATCCAGCATCACATACTGCTTGATCACTAGGTCTCTGTGACCCTAGAATGTCTTTTATTTTTGCTTCATCTTTCATGACCAAGAAACTTCAGGGTTCTGGCTAATTATTTTACAAACTGTCTCCCATTTCCAGCTAGAAGTTTTATGTTCTCATGTAGCCACATTTATCCATATCTTTCTCTACCATTTTCCCCATTATCGTCAAAATGATGATATTCCACTGTCTGCGAATAACAGTTTGCACAGTCTGTTAACATGTGTGGTCATCATTACTTGTGATTGCAAACAGTATTTCTGTGACTGAATCCATTTACATTCTTTCTTCTTACCTGAGGACACATTCCTTCTGAGTTAAAAGGTATAAAAGGTGTGTGTGTGTGTGTGTGTGTGTGTGTGTGTGTGTGTGTGTGTGTGTGTGAAGGCTTTCCTGTGAATTGCCTTGTATACTACTTCTTATTGCTACCAGCAAAGTGGAAAAGCTATTTTCAGACACATATTATACTTTGCATTATTAATATTTATTTTAGAAATCACCATCTTATAATATTTTTCTTTTTAGGCTTGTGGTTTGGTTAAAAACTTGGCCCTTATGACACACATCACAACTGACATGGAAGATGGACCTATTGTTAAGCTAGCCAGTAACCTGGGAGTAGAAGATGTAAATTTACTATGTGGGGAAGAACTTTCTTACCCAAATGTATTTCTTGTCTTCCTCAATGGTAAGTATCCTATAGAGATAAATTCATTCTAAAACAACCTGTTGGGAGTTGAGAGAAAATCTATTATTTCTTTCTATTTAAAACACAAACATACCAGGCCGGGAGTTTGGCCTAGTGGTAGAGTGCTTGCCTAGCATGCACGAAGACCCGGGTTCGATTCCTTGGTACCACATACATAGAAAAAAGCCGGAAGTGGTGCTGAGGCTCAAGTGGTAGAGCTCTAACCTTGAGAAAATCCAAAGACAGTGCTCAGACCTGAGCTGAAGCCCACAACTGGCAAAAAACACCAAAAAAAAAAAAACCCCACAAACATACCTTTAATTTTGGGCCCATTTAGATCATAACCCAAACGGTTATTCTAGTGGCTGCCAAGGAGAATAAAATTACACCTAGTATCTTTAAAAGCAAGTTAAATCGGTGAATCATTCTGCAGACAGGATCAGATCTCTCTAGAGTGCGGTGGCCATGCAGCCATGATGAGGGTATGTGAGCAGCTGTGGCCAGGAGCCCCTTCCAGTGGCTTATACTTCAGTTGCTTCTTTCATGACCTCTGCTGCCTTAAGGAGGGTGACATCAGTTTCCCCATCCTTTCTCTCTTCCATTTGATGTGCTTATCCCAGGCCACTTAGTTCATGTGTCTTAGTCCCCCCTCCCCTATTCCTCCCTGCCTATGGGCCACCAACCCTTTGTAGTGTGAGCTGGTTGGTAAGAAAGGGTCTGTGAACTGCTTGCCTTGCCTCGGGCTGACCAGAGTGGATGCTCACTCTGCGCTCTCACCCCACTTCTCTGTATCTCACTCTAGCCCTGAGAGGGAAAGCTCAGTTTGCTTAGCTCACAGATGGTAGATGGTAACCACTCAGCAGATAGTAGATGTGAGGCAAGGGTTGTCCTTACATACATCTACTCATGACATATATACAACTTACATGTGTGAGAGGACCAGGGTTCAAACCCCAAAC
Source organism: Megascapheus bottae (assembly GCF_031878675.1). Classification (NCBI taxonomy): domain Eukaryota; kingdom Metazoa; phylum Chordata; class Mammalia; order Rodentia; family Geomyidae; genus Megascapheus; species Megascapheus bottae. The sequence continues at coordinate 85,364,857 of NC_143510.1, forward strand.
TCATGCCCACAGTACTGTGCTGACAGCTGAGGAAAGCAAAGGTAACATTCCCAGAATTCCTTAGCCAGTGAGTAGTGGTAACACAGACCTCAGTCTGTCCTTACCATACCCCATGTCTCTTCCTATGAGCACACTGTTAATGTGTTCAAACAACCACTCAGTGCTCCATAGTGTTTTCAGTGTATGGATGAACCAGATTTTATCACCCAGGTTATTTGAAATCATATTACATCTATATCTATCTTACTTTGTCTCATTTCCTTTTGCTTAGGTAACATACTGGGTGTCATTCGGGACCATAAAAAGTTAGTGAATACCTTCCGACTGATGCGAAGAGCAGGATACATCAATGAATTTGTTTCCATCTCAACAAATCTTACAGACCGATGTGTTTATATTTCCTCCGATGGAGGGAGGCTGTGCAGGTATATAAAGATTGATGAGACAAAATTAATGGGAGGTCCAGAGGTTAGTAGAAAACAGAATCTGGCCTCAGGGTGCTGAATCCTATGGGAGAGGCAGAAATATTTACTAGTTAGTAGATGCTCAACTATGTTAGTAACTAATATTAGCCACTTTTATTTTAATGGTGTTCTATATGAGTGTTAACAGCATTCAACCCTATGATATGGGCTTATTTTCATTTAATAAGTGAAGAAAATGAGATTCCCTAAGTCTGCATTATATCCTCAGAGCTAGAGGGTGGCATTTGAAAGCCCATAGAACTCACTTGATTCTAACAATCATGATTATACCTACTATATTTTATGGCTATAGTATTTATTACTTGGGTATAGAGGGAAAAGAGAAAGGCAAGAATGAAAATGTGGAGGCATGAAGAAAAAAAGATTAGCATTAGACCCAACTGAAAAGTAGGTTACTTTTGTTCATTCAGCAAGCATTTATTAAGGACTTTATGCACAAGTTCTGTCCAACATCTTGAGATACAGAAACAAATATGACATAGTATCTACTCCTTTAGGGACATGTAGGGACTCTGTTAAACTTTTAAAACTGCCCCCTCATTTTACTATTTACTTTCTGCATCTTTATACCCACTCTAGTTACTTTTTTCTGTACCTGAACACATCCTCATTTTCTTTGATTCTTATCCTTCCTCCAGTAAATTCTTAATGTTTTCAGTAAAAACCAGCTTAAATTAACCAGAACTGGTTTCTCTGATGTTATACCTGGAAATTATATGTGTTTCAACTCCAACTTGCCACCTTGTGACCTAATGTATTGCATAAATTTCTGAGCCTTGCTTTTCTTTTTTTTTTAAATTTTTTTTAATTGTTGGGATAATGTATAGAGGGGTTACAGTTATATTCATCAGATAGTAGGTACATTACTTCTCACACATTGATACCTCCTCTCACGTTTTTGTTCCCATTTCCACCCCTCACCCCCTCCCAATCATCTTGTTTCCCCCCCTTCCCTTTCCTATTTCAAATAAACAAATAAACATATATACAATATACCAGCTAACAAAGTCAGATACAGTAACAATATGAGATTAACCATAGGGTAAAAAAAGAGAAGAGAAATAACATAGTACATTAAGAACAACAACACAAGATAAAGCTCTTGTTTCCATATCCTAAAGTTCCTTTCATTTAGTCTCATCCTATATGACCTTATGTACCTAGGTTTTGAGCCATTGTAATTCTCTGCTAGGAGAGTCATAGAAGTGTACTAATTATTACAAATGAAGGAAACCATTGAGCCTATCTATGTTCCTTTGGGTCTGGCTTGCTTCACTTAATATGAGTTTTTCCAAGTCTTTCCATTTCCTTGCAAATGGGGCGATGTCATTCTTTCTGATGGCAGCATAGAATTCCATTGTATATAAGTACCACATCTTCTTGATCCAATCATCTACTGAGGGGCAACTGGGTTGGTTCCATATCTTCGCTATGGTAAATAATGCTGCAGTGAACATCAAAGCTTAGTATGCCTTTGTTTCTGGATGTTTGGGTAAATGCCAAGGAGTGGGATTTCTGGTTCATAGGGGAGCTCTATGTTCAGTCTTTTGAGGAATCACCATACTGCTTTCCAGAGTACTTGAACAAGTTTACACTCCCTCCTGGCCACATCCCTGCCAGCATCTGTTATTAGATTTCTTGATCATGGCCATTCTAACTGGAGTGAGGTGGAATCTCAAAATGTGTCTATTAGCCATTCTTATTTCCTCTTTAGAGAAGTTTCTCTTTCAGTCTTTGGCCCACCTTTTAATGGGATAGTTGTTTCTTTGAAGATTTGTTTTGGAGAGATTCAATCCTTAAAGCTGTAGATATATTTTAGATCTGAGGCCCTTGTCTGTTGTATGGCTAGTGAAGATCTTCTCCTACTCTGTGGGTTTTCTATTTAATTTTGAGCCTTGGCTTTCTTAACTGTAAAAAATGTAAGTGATAAAGTCTACCTTTGATTGTCCTGAGAAGTGGCAGTGTATGGTATATACTTAGAGGGTACAGGCAAAGGAAGTGATTTTTTAAAATATAACTATCAACAAATGACCTAATTTGGGAACAGCAAAAGTAGTGACACATTCAAGATTATTCTTTTTTCAGGATTTGGGAACAGCAAAAGTAGTGACACATTCAAGATTATTCTTTTTTCAGGATTTGTCTCTTACTGTACCTTCAGTATAATAAGGCATATTCTAAAAGGAAACATTTTTTTTAGAGGTAATTTTGTAATCATCGACCATAGATTTGCCAGACTAGACCTTACTGAAGTGACAACACCTCCCCTTCCAGCTCCTGTTGCTGAGTTTGAGCTTGAACTATAGCAGCTCTTGAGTGGAGTGTACTGCCAACTTTCCTGTCCCTGTTAAAACCAGGCCCAGCTCTCACAGTGCTGTAGATATCCATGAAAAGCTACCTTGTTCATATTTAGTAACTTGGTGATTGTGCAGCTCTCTTTTTGGTGCTTAACAATGCTCAGTAGTCCTTGCAGGGTTCTTTGGGCTGCAGGGTAAGTGCACAAGTGTCTGCTGGCTGCTTCCTTCCCTCTGTAAGAGCTGCTTATCCAAATAGCAACAGCCCTTGACGTTTCCGTGCTGCATGTCATCCTTTGTGTGGGTGGTGAAGAGCTCAGAGGCAAATCACCACTGACAGTTACAGGTTAATCTGCAGAGTATTCGCTCTACCTTCCACCTGAAAATTGCTAGACATCACAAAGTAAGGAAACTGTTGTATGCAATCGTATACCACTCTCTTCAGTCAAGCGTCACTGTAACCTGTTAGTTTTTTAGCTGAGTGATGTTTATTCTAAATCAAACAACCCTCAACATCTAGCTGTTCCTCAGACGTGCTGTTGATTCTATTTTCCTCAGTGACAAGGCTTCTTTGCCCGCACACTTCTTAGGTACTTGTTTCCTGTATGGGATGCATTCCAGAATCCTCACTGGATGCCTGGAAATCACAGATTGTTCTGCATCGTATGCATGCTAAGGTAGTTGGGATCAGATAGCACAGGGCTATAAATGAGTAATGGCTGGTAACCTGTGTGGAGTGGGCTCACTAGACAACGGAGCCCCACATCCCAGGCAGGATGGAGAGGACGGAATTGTTTATTTCTGTAAATTTCCACTCCATATTTCTAAACTACTATTGACTTTGAGAAACTGAAATTATTAAAAGCAAAACCAGTGAAGCCAGTAAAAGGAGACGGCTGTATATCCCATGGAACCTCAGGAGATGCTTTTGAAAATGAATGACACCTTCACAGTTTTGTTTAAATACTATGTGAGTGCTTCATTTCTCTTCAGACTTTATTGGGTATCATCTTTGTGCTGTTTTTCATTTAAAACCAAATGTATCTACATGTGTATGAACATACATGCTCACATGAACACGGACTTATGGATGTGCATGAAAAACAGGTTAGGTCCCTACTTGATGCAAAAAGTACCCAGAATCCCCAAGAAATTAGGAATAAGTGTATTATCTCTGTCTTCTCTCATTCTGCTGTGGTAAGCATAAACAATCGGACATAATCCTTCTGAGTCATAACTATTACTTTGTTTTTGCTTTTTGTTTTCCATTCTAGGCCTTACATAATTGTTAAGAAACAGAAGCCAGCAGTCACTAATAAGCATATGGAAGAGTTGGCTCAGGGGTACAGGTAAACAGCCAAAAGTAAAAATTACCAATCCCCTTAAACATATGCATTGTTTTATTTTTACTTTTTGTTTTTCTGCCAGTCCTGGGGCTTGACTGCAGGGCCTGAGCACTATCCTTGGGCTTTTTTTCCTCAAGGCTAGCACTCGGCCACTTGAGCCACAGCACCATTTCTGGCTTTTTCTATGTATGTGGTACCGAGGAATTGAACCTGGGTCTTCATGCATGCTAGACAAGCACTCTACCTCTAGGCCAAACTCCCGGCCCAAACATACACATTCTTTAGTCAGCTTACAGTGTCATTATTTGATCTGTTCTTTTTAAGAAGAGTATGTTTTTGTCTTAGTTCCTTAATTCTTCTCCCCAAATATACCAGCATGTAAACATTCTTCTCCATGTGAAGTTGGTTGGCCATGCTGAAGTGTTTATTGTATTAGACCATGAGACTTACAGTATCTTGGTGTAATTTACTGCAGTATCAAATGTTTTTAGTAAGAAAAGAGCTCATAGCAATATATTGATGTGGATGTCTTGATTTTTCTTTATTTTATTGTTTTGTTGATATACTGGCCTTAAATGCTGGGCCCCAGTGCTTGCTAGGCAGGCATTCTATTACTTGAGCCACACCTTTAAGGCTGGCTTAAAGTAGTGGATTTTTTTAAACAGGGGAACAGATAGGTAAGAATCACAGACTTTATAAGACTTATTTCAGTGATGCGTGATCACACTATAGTCCAACAGTATGTTTCAAGTATATTAGTTGTTATTTTGGGAGACAAAGGTTCTTTGGGCCAAGACGAATGACGGTTTTTTGTGTGCATTGATACTGCAGTAAAGTCCTATTTAACAATGCCTCTTTACCAACATTTTCCCAGGAATTTTGAAGACTTCTTACATGAAAGTCTGGTTGAATATTTAGATGTGAATGAAGAAAATGACTGTAACATTGCACTGTATGAACACACAATTAATAAGTAAGTAGCAAAGCCTGTTGTACCTGTAGGAACTGTTTCCAATGGTTTCCTCAACTCTCCATTGATGTCCTTGCAGTAAGAACAGTTACAAATACAAGATAAGAATTGAAAATATCTCAAAGCTGCAAACAGGCCATCTGTGATTCAGTTATTTTTCCTGTTTGTAACACTAGCATATATTTTTAGGAGAAATTACTTCTCTGGTTTTAATATCTAATTATTGTAAAAAAAAATGGAATTGGACCAATGGAGAGGATCTTGTCGTGGGACATCTCAATTCTTGTTGGTGCAGGAATTACAACACAGTATGTTGTAATGATGTCTCTAAACTTATGTGCAATGTGGACTTGAAATGGTAATATGTTCATCATAATCCTTCTAGAACAGTGATGTTTTTAGAGCCATCTAGGGTCCATTTTCAGTTCACTGGAAGATATCTCTATACTTTGCATTATGGTATATATAAATAGTGCACCATTTACATGAGATTGGAATGTTTTCTGCTACAAGATGAAATTTGTCACTCTACATTATAAAATTTTTATTCCTTATAATTGTTGATCTCTGAACATAGACATAATGTGATCTTATATATGTTGCTGTCATGATGAAAAGGAAAAAAACAGATACTTCCCTTCATTTTTTTCAAATTACCTCAGTGTTTATATTTGAAAAAGTGGTTTTTATTTAACGGGAAAGTATCAACCTGGCCGGTATATAATAGAACAGTATACCTAAAACAAATGCTATTTTACTCTAGCCTATAAAATATAGTCTCAAGTTCTTGCTTTTTAAAAACAACAACAATAAAAGCTAGAACCTTTTCCTGCTAACAAAGACCTAGGTATCTAAGAGGATTGGGATTCTGCTAGGTCCTAAGGAAACTGATGTTCTTCCAGTAACTATGTCACTAAATTAGGGATATAATTCAATACATGTATTGGAAAAAAATAGATGGATAATTTCATAAACAGGAGATCTGTTATCAAGTACATTGTAATCAGATTTCCATGGAAGGTTGGGACCTGGATTCTTAGAAATCATTTCTCTACAGGTACTGAAATCCACATAAATTTATTAAGGTTCTACTTTATAAATGCTGGAATGAAGGAAGACTCACTAGAGACCACAGATCTGAAATGTATTGTCTATTTTCCCTAGAAGTAAACTGGCTCCTTTTTCCCATTAAATCCTCTCATTTGCTTTGTTAGATAGACCAAAACTATTTTCTGCAAAAATATGAAAGTAACCAAGATTCCAAAACCTGCCAGACCAATACCCATAGCAGAACTACCCAATAAAAATGTAGTACAAACCACAAGCATAAGTTCAGATTTCCTCATAGCTACATAAAAAAATGTAAAAATTAAAAGTAAGGTTAATTTTAATATTTTGTTTAGCCCAACCTATCCAAAATATTATCATATCAACATGAAATGAATAAAAACATAGAAATATTTTGCTCTTTTTTGAGGGACAGGGCTTCAGTCATGGGGCTTGAACTCAGGGCCCTTACCTCTGTCCCTAAGCTCTTCAGCTCAAGGCTATTGCTCTACCAATTGGAGCCATAGCACCACTTCGAGTTTTTTTATGGTTAATTGGAGATAAGAGTCTCACAAATTTTCCTGCTTGGGCCAGCTTTGAACCGTGATTCTCAGATCTCAGCCTCCGGAGTAGCTAGAATCACAAGCATGAGCCCCTAGTGCCCAGCTATTTGACGTTTTTCTTCTACTACTTATTTTCAAAATCCAGTAATACTCTCATGGCACATTTCATTTTGAAAGCCTAATTTCATTAGAAATAACTTAAATCTGATTTTATAAATTTATAGTTGAAAATATTCATAAATATAAATTGTTTCTATTGTAATTAATTGTTTATAATTTTTAATGTTATTTACATTTAGACTTTACTTTTAAATTGTAAAATAAATTAAAATTAAATAAAATTTAAAATTGAGCTCTTGAGTCACAGTAGCTCAGCAGCCACTGTCTAGTAGGTACCACATTGGTTCCTGTCAGTCCTCATCACTTTCTAGGGGAGTTATATTCTAACGTGACAAAATGTTATGTTGACATAAGTTGGGAGAGTGAGAAACACCAGGCTTCTCATCTGTGTGGAAATTGAATACTGCATTTCTGTGTTCCCTATAGTGATTTACATGCTACCTGTTAATAGTAGTACATATTATTTTAATAATGCTTCATTTTCTATAGAAAGCAGTTCTACAGTTTCCTTTCCCTTGTGTTTCTGTCAATAGTAAATTTTCTGTCACTGTTTTTTAAATTCTTGTGCTTTTTCATATTTATTTAAACATTTATTCTATCAGTTTTACTAGCATTAAAATTGTTTGTGCTCCTTGGAGACATAGACAGTAATATTTTTCATTCCTTTTAAGAAACTTGGTAGTTAAGATACCTGGTTTTTCGTTCACTTGTTAGAGATACCACCCACTTGGAGATTGAACCCTTTACTCTTCTTGGAGTCTGTGCTGGCCTGATCCCATACCCTCATCATAACCAGTCCCCAAGAAACACCTACCAGTGTGCTATGGGCAAACAAGCCATGGGTAAGATTTCGCTTTAAAATTTGATTCAGAATGCTTGGAGAAAGATGTCATGTCTTCACTTTTCATTCATTGGTGTTCCATGTTTGTATACAGTGATACCTGAGCATCCTCCAGCTCAGGGTCCCCCATAGCGTTCTTCAGTATTTGCAAGGCTCCACCCCATGAAGTGCTTAAACAGAAATGCAGAGCGCCTCCCTCCACTTAGCCAAAGAAAGAGACATAAATGTCACTGTATGATAAGGGAGTAAGAACAAAGTCCTTCCTAGCTATTGGAGGCTGAAATCTGAGGATCGAAGTTCAAAGCCAGCCCAGGTGACTCTTATCTCCAATTAACCACCAGGAAACAAGAAGAAAACCAGAAGTGGCACTGTGGCTGAAGGGATAGGGCTACTGCCTTCAGCTGAAGAGCTCAGGGACAATGACCAAGCCCAGGGGCAAGGGCCACAGCCTTGAGTTGAAGAGATCAGGGATAGCACCCAGGCCCAGAGTTCAAACCCCATGACCCACCAAAAAAAAAAAAAAAAGTAGTTCTATAAAATATAAGTGGTTAGCCAGGAGAGATGGAAGAAAGAAGAAAGACTCAGTGTGAAGGAAGAGGAGAAAACAGAGATCAGTCTGTATGTTGTACAGTAGAATATCCCATGGAGTTACCTGCCTGAGTATCACTGAACTTGTTTTATCCTTGTGGCTAGTAGTGTACCTCCTAAAACTTGTTATACCAACTTCTCAGTTCTTCTTTCTTCCTCCCTTCTGTTTCATCTTCTCTTTTACCTGTCAGTCAGTGCATTTATCTTTTCACCCATCTACTCATAACCTTTATTGAGCAAGACTGTCCATTAGACATCGGGATTGAACAAAAGAGAGGCGATGGCAGTTTCAGCAAGCATTTTTTGAGCAAGTCTCAGTGCTTTGGGCTACTGTATGTCATAGCCAGTATAGCCTTAGTGATGCAGAACAGAAGTATTGTAGACGGAGTTTTCTTTAAAGGTGATACAGAGGACTGGGAGTTTAGCCTAGTGGTAGAGTGTTTGCCTAGCATGCATGAAGACCCAGGTTCAATTCCTCAGTACCATGTACATAGAAAAAAGCCAGAAATGGTGCTGTGGCTCAAGTGGTAGAGTTCTAACCTTGAGAAAGCCCAAGGATAGTGTTCAGGCCCTGAGTTCAAGGCTCAGGACTGGCAAAATAAATAAAGAAATAAATAAATAAAATATGCAGAGAGAATTCTAGTCTGTTTCCAACTCCAAAGCAAATTTTGCTTATCTTAAATCACTTAAATCCTTGTAAGCTTAACACATTTTCTTTTCACTTCCGCCTGCAAAGTATGACCTGTCATGTCTAGTTTTAAGAGCCACTAGGAGCTTCATAGAGAAGTTGTGAGAAGGCAGAGGGGAAGGTTTTTGCCTTGCTTTTCGTTGACAAGCAGAGTACAGTTGGTCTACACCTGGTCAGAGCACCATGATGTTGAGAAGTCCTGCTTCTTCCCCTGGGGGGAGAGAGAGCATATGCATTTCTTCTCAAGTTTTTATGGTGCCCTTTGGCTAGCTAGAAGAAATTTTAAAAAGCATGTTGTCTTGCTACCATTTACCTGAATGATGTAAAGCTGTGACTGTTGGGAGTAATTCCCAGTGGGAAAAATCTCAGCCGCACTCATCAATTTCGTCTTTCCCATTCATCCTCAGCAGTGGCATGGGCCCATGTCCCGCTTGTGCTTCTCACTAACAGGCTGAGATATACAGTACTGAACCCTGCCCGTCCTGAAAAGGCTATCACTGCTATTGGCTTTACCAAAGCATTTTGTTTCCTGATGTGAATCCCAGCTGAAACAATGCACCTTTTGTGTAGAACCTTCAGCAGAATTAACAGAAGACTAATCGCTTCATCGCTAATGCCACTCTTGATGTGTTTGAAGATTAAAACAGAAGAGTTGCCATTGGCTTTACTTCGGGAAGCTTTTTCTTTTTTAAAAGAAATAAAATAAATAGGCGTAAAGGAAAGAAATTGCATATATATATATATATATACATATACATTATTTTTATTTTTATACCTCCCCATAGTATCAAATAAAACAACCTTTATTTTGTGGCTCTGAGTATCTAAAGTGTTGGGTTAGTTGCCACACACAGTTAAGCAGGATCAGTGTGTACAGAAAGCCAATTCAGTGTCTGTAGAGTTCTTTTGTAGTTTTCTGTGTGAAGGTTTTTTTCCTCGTTTTGTTGTGAGTGTCATTTGCAATTCATTGTCTGTGTTTTCTGAGGTTGGTGTATTCAGCTGCTGTGACCCTGGGTCCTGCACATTTAGCTCCTTGGATACAATCCTCTGACGTTACTGCTGACGCTCACGAGACAAAAGCCACTGAATATCTTAAGTAATAAAAACTGCCTTTGTGACTGTTGGTTATTATAAAACACCTGACTGGAAAGAAAAGCGTAGAGGAAACTACATTTAAAGTTGGCACATGGCATGCTGGAATAGCTTCCTGAGCATTGAGCAATGCTGTATGAAAAATCACTAAGGGAAAAGGATTGTGGAGAGAGAAGACCCAGCACAGAGACCCAGGTCTGTAAAGTGGAACTAGCTCTTGTTAGTCGGACCATTTTAACTCCATGCTGCCCTGATGGCCAACACCTAAATCACCCAGTCCCATTTTAAGTAAGTACCATCACTGAAGACTAGTTAATCTCACAGCCTCAGGGTAGATTTCCTAAGGTCATGTTTTAGTTTCTGCTGGCTGTCTTGTTGAAATGTGCAGTAAATTCACAAAATTGTATTGGTTCACTAAGTATTCCAGCCAGCGAGGAGAATTTGCTGTGTGCCGATCCTCACCCCTTCAGTACCAGCCAGCCAGCCCTAGAGAATGAAGCAGTAAGTCATTTCTGTCACTACAAAGAACCAAGACAGTACAAACCACAGACACTGAAAGCCTTACCTCATACAGAAGAGATTGGTAATCCAACATAAAACACCAGCAGGGGAGGTTTTTAAAATCTTACACACTGTAAGCTATTAATGAAGTTCGAATTTTCACACAGCCTCTCTTTGTGCTACTGAGAACCCCCTCTTTGATGCATGTGGCTCTGTGTGTAGTGACATAGCTCAGCCAGTAGTCAGGTAGATACCTGGTCATGGCAAGGTCTCCAGGTCATGGGCTATGTGCTGGGTCTGCATTGTGTGGACATCAGTGGCCCCAAGGGTAAGTTCATGCAAGTCATGCTTTCATATCCTGCTTCTTTTATTAGCTGCAGACCTCTGGGGAAAAGGATTGCTCAGTCACTATCAGTTAATGAATATGCATTACAGCAGTCTGCCAGCCCCCACCACAGTTTCCCCAGCCCTTCCCCCTTCAACTCCAAGTTGCTAGAACTTGTTTGGGAGACTTTGTTTTGTTTTTCTTAACTCAGGCACTAGTGATACCACAGTTCCTGTCTTCAGTAGACTCTGTTCCTAAGCAGATAGCTTTTTTCTTGTGCTCTTTAAAGTAGAATGAGAGGAAGTGAGCTGTGGCTCAAAGTGGTAGAGCTCTAGCCTTGAGCTAGACAGTGCTTAGATCCTTGAGTTCAAGCACTGTGTCTGACTCCCTCCCCCACCCCTCGCCAAAAAAAAAAAAGGCAACATGTGAGGTACTGGAAATAGGAAATTGAGAGATTCAAAGCCTATAGTACACAGATTTCTTTCTTTCCATATCTCATCTCCACTTTCTAGTCAATCCTTTGGGAGTAAAAAAGGGAAAAAAGTATTAACCAAACTATCCATGGCAGTCTTTTTTAGAATCCTGCTATTCACTGAGCTATTTTAGGTATATACTTCTGTGATATTTCATAAGACTAGAATGATTTCAATGAATTCTTAATGAAAGTAAACTGAAGGTTGATTGGAGGTAGAGTGGGTAATATTACAAAGTATACCTGTACTCTCAATATTGTTAGTATCTGTCATAGTAAGTGTGGCCACTTACTAAATACCTTAATTTTTCTGGAGGGACAGGGTACAAGGCCAGGGATAACGCGGACTGAACTCAGGGCCTCACATATGCCAAATATGGGCTCTACCCCTGAGCTATATCCTCAGGCCCTGAATTCTTGGATCTATTTCTTCTTTCAATTACAATAATAATCCTGTGAGAAATACATTTTTTTTTCTGTTAAGGAAGCTGAATCTCAGTTTGGTTGAATAACAGAAAAGGTTACAAATGTCTTTGACAAAATGTCATCTATAACTTATTAAAATTGTTATCAGCTAAAATTAACTTCATCCTCACTCTTTCCCAACTTCATGGATTATAGTCAGACTGCCTTCCTTGCTAGACTATACATTACTAGCTCATTGAAGATAGGATTGGTCCTATTTGTTACTTATCATTGTTACTTATCATTTGTTCCTTATCAGTGGGCTAGCGTAGTGCCTTCTTAGAAAGTAGTATGATAAGTACTTGATGAAAATTTCAAAATTAGAGAATGAATTTCTGAATGTATTAAAAACCTGAAGAGACTAGGAACAGATTTTCTACAAGAATTAGGAACCAAAGAGTAAGTTGTAGTAATTATACAACCTGAGTTTGAATTACTGTCAACCTATAGTAATAATGACAGTATAATACCAATAAAAGGGAAGACATCTAGGTGAACAGACAGAAGTAGGAGGCAAAGGGTTAGAGATGTAGCAATTCAGTGATAGTGTACCTGCTTAGCATCAAAAGACCTGAATTTGATCCTCACGCCAAAAAAAAGAGAAAAAGGTCCAGAAAAGACCCACCATCCACATATTTATGAGTAATTGTTTTTCATTGAAAGTGTCACAATTCATTGATGAAGGAAAGTCTTCAAAAGGGTGAAATCTTTAAACTTAGCGCAGTGGTTCATGCAATCCTAGCTACTCAGGAGACTGAGATCTGAGGATCAAGGTTCAAAGCCAGCCCAGGCACAAAAGGATCTGAGACTTATCTCCAGTTAACCTCTAGAAAACGGAAAGTGGGCTTAGCACAAGGTAGGGCAGTAGCCTTGAGCTGAAGAGCTCAGGGACAGCACCCAGGCCGAGTTCAAACCCCATGGCCCACAAAAAAAAATAAAAGGAGAAATCTTTGTAATTTTTGTATATTTGTATTGGGAAAAAGATGAATGTCAACTTTTACCTCAGGCCAAATTACAGTTAGCACAACACAAAATGGATTATACCTCTAAATATAAAAAGCTAAAGTCATAAAATTTGGAAAGGTTAGTGAAAATTTTTGATTCCAGTTAAGCTAAAATTTCTTAGCTAGCACACAAAAGGTAGTAATTGTAAAAAGGAAAGATTAGTATAACAAAGAATGCATCAACAATAAGACAATTCAGGTAAGAGAAGTAGAAAGCAAAGCCAAAATGGTCCCCTTCTCGAAGTAATGTGAGTGGCCAGTAAGCACGCCAGATGGGTCAGCAGTATTCGTCTTCAGTAAACGCAAACTAGACTTAACCTGCGGGATACTATTATACACCAACTGGAATGACTAAACTGAAAAGACTGATGTACTGGGTGTCAGTGAGGATGCAAAGCTGCCAAAGAGCTAAAAATGGTATATTCATACAATAGAAGAATGAACTTCGATGTATACCTGTGGATAAATCTCAGAATTATTATGCTAAGTGAAAGAAGCAACTCGGGAGTTTATATATCACTTAACCTACATACAATTCTACAAAATACAAACTGATCTACAATGATAAAAGATCCATTGTTCACTGGGCCAGGGACAAGTGGGGAGATCTTTTAGAATTATCAGCATAGTCTGATTTTGGTTATAACGATAGTGTCACAGGTGAATAAGTGTGTATGTATGCGGGGCACGTCGCATCAGGGAAATGGAAAACTATGCTGTGGAAAAAGAGGCCTAACTCGTGGCCCAGTGCTCATTTCCTGGTTTTGGGACTGCACCTGGCTGAGATGGTGCTGGTCGCCTGGTTGGAAGGCATGGCTGTGGTTTGTGATGTAAAGTAAGGCTACCTCTGGGATAGGCCCCAACCCTTCTGCCCTCTCTTGGACAGCACTTCTTTGCCTACCTCCCCCTGCCCTGCCCACCTTTGTGCTGATAGGCTCCTGCATCCTATGTTAGCTGAATGGACTTTCTCAATATGAGTTCCTGCCTTGATGGGTCTCCCTGACGTGTCTGTCCTCTGGCAAGGGAGAGCTGGGTGCGGGTGGTCAGTCGGCCCTCTCTTTTCTCATCCTGGTCGGGGCGTGGTCTCTCTATCCCTCCTGCAGGTCGGGAGGGACCGAGGACTAAAAACCCAGACATTCGTGTACACTCATCAGTTTGTATGCTTGCATTTTTTTTTTAAATAATACTAGTACTTGAACTCAGAGCTTTACCATTGCTAAGCAGGTACTCTACCACTGGAGCCACTTTTCCAGTCAATTCATGTTAAACAGAGGAAATTTTATTGGTTATGGATTAAGTGAAGGAAGAAAAAAGAAGGAGAGAGGAAATTAGAAGTGGAGGAAAGAAGGAAAGAGAACACATACAACTTGTTTTAAGTATACCTGTTCCAGGTTGTTTGAGCCTTAATAACTTGTCATCCCACCTTAAATAAAAGTACGTCTTCACTATTTTAACCTATATTGCTTTGCTAATTTGTGACTTAGAAAATACAGCTTTGTAAGAAAGAATATGTCCAGTAGTAGAAAAATAAATCTTCAGTGACTCTAGGTACAGAAAATGGGACAGTAGATATCCTCATTAGTTTTTTTAGAGCATTACCTAATGCACTTTCTAAGGAACCTGAAAGTAGTAACAAGGGTTTCCTACTTAAAGCATGCTTCACACAGGCAAGTATTAGTTCATTTCTTGGGACATTTTCTCAAAAAAATGCAAAATAGCTAGTTAGCTATTCATTCTTACTTTTTAATAAAAAGTAAGAGGGAGTCTGATGGCATGTTAAAGTTCTGTAACTTAGAAATGTTAGTTTCATGAGTCATGTTTTCATGTACACACTTACTGTGCTGCTTTGAAAGCATATACATGTATGTTCCCACAAGACAAGTTCTTTAAAGACTCTTTATAGAAAATGTTCTGATGAGATAATAAACCCAAGCATGTGCTGAACAGTTTTATTCTTCCCCATTCAGTGGCCAGCTGTAATGCCCAAGAACGATGTTGTGGGCTTGACAGCACAATTTATAGCAGGATCCAGGCTCTTTGGCCATTGTTTAGAGGTGCAGCCATTTCTGCTTCCCTGCTGCATAATAATGCTTGTCTCAAGTTTTAGAAGACATGTTTGGCAGCCTGGTGGGACATTGCCCGAACCCTAGTCTCAAGCTGGGTAAAGTACACAATTGCAGCTGAAATCGCAACATAAATTTTAAGTGATTTCATGGAAAAGGACAAACTTGTTGTCAGTGAACTTTACTATGATCTGAGCAGCAGTAGGCTTGTTTCTGAAACAGTAAGTGATCTATTGTCAGGTATCCTGTCCCATTTATTAGTTGGCAGTAAAGTAACATAAATTAGTTGGCGCTTATACTGCAGACTCAACAAAAAGTTCTTGAAGTTCAGTGTGCCTATTGTTTTTCAACTAAATCTTGATAAATGTTCTAGAGATTCAATCACAAATGCATAGTTATACAAAGTATAATGAGATTCTTCAGTGTAGTTAATTTGACATTTATTGAGCATTATGAGATTGCACTGAACTAGGTGAATTTCTCTGGTATATAATACAGATTCTGTTACTGTTTTCAAGAGTAACGCTAGGGTGTATCATTATTTTTGCTGCTTGAACAGTTGATTTTGAATCCTAAATTGAAATGGACATTAGTTTGATAATATAAATACAGGAGAAGTTCAAAGAAATGGATGTAGAATGGTTTTGTTGTTGCTGTTGTTATTATTGTTGAAGTCAAGGCCTCATGTTCTCACTGGGCTTCCCTGCTTATGGCTGGCACTCTGCTACTTCATCCCTACCTCTAGCCCAGGTTGTTTGGCTTTGTTTTGCAAAATTGGAGATGGAGTCTTGTGGACTTTTCTTCCCTGGTTGGCTTCAAACTACATTCCTTCTGGTCTCAGCCTCCTGAGGAGCCAGGATTGGAGACTTGAACGTGGGTATATCTGCTTGCAACTCCATGATCTGGCACATCAGCACCTTAGAGTTTGTATGTGTAGCTGTCACTATAGAGGCTTTGGGACAAGATGGACTATCCTCCTAACATTAACATCTGTTCTTAACTCTTCAGCCCTTCATGGGGAAAAGACAACCAGAAGCTCAGAGGCTGAGTGGTCTCTGCACAACCTTAGCAACAGGGCGGGCCTGTGTTTCCCAGTTTCTAAGTTTCTGTGTGCAAGCTGGAAAAAAACACAAGCCTTTTATTGAGGCAAGCAGTGAATCCCAGGATGTTTATAAAGGGACAAGAAAGGGTTAACATTTTGTTCAGTTTGCAGTGATCTTGTAATACCTCTCAGAGAACCAATCAGATAGTTCACCAAGTAAGGAAGAATCCATTTCTGTTGGACTGTATCTGGCTTCCCTAGTGAAGGGACCCGAACTTTGTCCATTTACCTGTTTGGTACGGAGCAGGTATCTACCAACTACATAATAAATGACTGTTTAACCAAATGCACAATCCCTATTTCTTCATTCTCTTCTCTCTTTTTCACTTACAACTTCTTATGATTGTTGCTTTTTCTTTATGAAGCATATATGTCATCCTATGTTGACCCCTTGTCTTTGGATAAAACCAAACCAACTACCAGGTTGGTGGTTTATGAGATTAGCCAATGATTAAAATTCTGCAAATATGTAAAAAATGTCAAAAAAATTTAGATTGGTGTAACTGATTAGTTTTTCTTCTTTGTAGAATTTTAAACATTAATGAGAAAAATTGCTTTTAAAAGTTAGTAGTCATGGGGCCGGGAGTTTGGCCTAGTGGTTAAAGTGCTTGCCTAGCATGCACGAAGACCCGGGTTCGATTCCTCGGTACCACATACATAGAAAAAAGCCAGAAGTGGTGCTGAGGCTCAAGTGGTAGAGCTCTAGCCTTGAGAAAGTCCAAGGACAGTGCTCAGGCCCTGTGCTCAAGCCCAGGACTGGCAAAAAAAAAAAAAAGTTAGTAGTCACTAGGCACTGGTGATTCATGCCTGTAACCCCAAGTATTCAAGGGACTGAGATCAGAAGATTTCAGTTTGAAGCCAGCCTGGGCTGGAAAGTCCATTAAGACTTATCTCCAATAAATGACTCAGAAAAAGCCAGAAGTGATGCTGTGGTGTGTGTGGTGGAGCACTAGCCTTTAACACAAGAAGGTCCTGAGTTGAAGCCCCAGGACAGTCACGCACACACACACACGCACACACGCACGCACGCACGCACGCACGCACATCAGTAGTCACCATGCAGTTATTTCATTTGAAATGTTAGACTTGAAGATTAATTATTAATGATTTTGCTTAACACAGTTTTTGTTTTGGTTTTGTTTTATTTACTGTCAATGAAGGTACCATTGGATACAACCAGCGAAATAGAATTGATACTCTCATGTATCTACTAGCATATCCACAAAAACCCATGGTCAAAACGAAAACCATTGAGTTGATAGAGTTTGAGAAATTGCCAGCTGGACAGAACGCAACAGTCGCTGTGATGAGTTACAGTGGCTATGATATTGAGGATGCACTTGTTTTAAACAAAGCCTCCTTGGACAGAGGTAAGCACATTTTCAGGGTTCTGTTATCAAGTTGGGTTTTTTGTTTGTTTTTGTGTTTTTTTTTTTTTGCAGAATTAGAGTAGATGACGAATGTAAAACCAGCTTATTATCAAAACAACAGTATCAGTTTCAGGGATTTGAATTTTTATAATATGTAAACAAGATAGTTACATTCTTGGTAAAAGCTTTTTTGTTTAATGTTTTACTTAGAAATGCTGAATGTACTGCTATAATATGCTCAAATCAGTGACTTGAGTTAGTTTTTCAAAGAGAAAAAAACCCCATGAATTTATTTTCCAGCAAGAGTTACAATAATGAGGTTTATGAATATGTTACTAGATAGCTAGTATATCTAGTATAACTAGCTATTTAGTAATATATTCATAACTAGTATATCTGGCTATCTAGTAACATATCTAGATATACTAGCTATTGAGTAATATTCAAGAGTAAACCTGTGTGAGAGCAGGGTAGCATTGTCCAGAATGGAAAACGTTATCATTTACTGTGTATCGTAGCCCAACAGTCTATTAGTCTGTTCTTTTTTTAACTGACTGAAAAAGTTAAAATTGTAGATATCTAGCATGTCCTTGAGTTCTTGTCTTTCTGATAGTTAACTTGTGCAGGCCAGCCCTTCGTGGTGTGCTCACCTGATCCGCAGGCTGGCTTCTCTATTCATAATCTCTGTCTCTTCTTTTTTCCCCTCCCTGGCAGGCCCACTTCGTCTTCCCCTTTCCTCTTGGTAGTTGCTAGGCAGCCATGATAGTACTCGTAGCCATGTGTCATTGGCATTAATGTTGGCTGCACTTAATTTATGCCCCTTTTTTTTTCTTCCAAATGACAACGGCTATGCTTTAAAACTAGTTGTTTTCCTTTCTGATTAACTGGTAATGTTTATGTGGAAATCTGAAGACGCTGATGTCTGTCAGAAACTCCGCAACCCCGTTTAATGATCTGAGTTTACTGGCCCCAGCTTTTAAGCTACCACTGTTTTAAAAAAAAAAAAAAAAAGGTTCCTTTGTACTCAGAAGATTGTTCTTGATTTCATGTAGTTTGAATTCACCCACACTCCAACATGTTGCTGGCTGTTGTATGACATTTCAAGACTCTGGACCCCTGAGCTGGGTTTATTATGGCCATATGTAGTAACCTTGATGATGAAGACTTACTTAGAGACATACAAATGTCCTCATCCGTGATCCAGCCACAGATCCTCATCCCACAGTCACCTTCAAGTTTTAAAAATCATGGGAGATAACTCCAATTTTATTTGATAAATCTACTTTTGTGTAATTGATTTTTCAGAGCTCTCAGAGTTCTCAAAGATTTCTAATTTGGATGGAAAATCCTAAGTGAAAGATTTCACAGCTTTTGACTTTATTAGCAAAGCTGGCATTTCATCCTGAGATGTTTTGCTGATAAATGGAACTCTGACCTGGCTAGATGGAATCTAGCTCAATAAAAATCTGAAAGAAAATAGAGGGAAAATGGTAGCTCCTTGGAGTAATTCTGTAGCTGATGGTGTTGGTTTAAGAGATTCACTAGTTGAGATTTCACATCAGGTTTTTTCTGTCCATTTTTCTTTTCCTTTATTTTTTTAAATGCTGTTATACCATTCAATGGACAAATGCAATTTAAGATTGTAATTACACTAATCTTTAGGGAAGAAGTAAACTATCTCTCCCATTGAAATAGTTCTCTTGTCTTCTTTTCCTTCTCTCTGGAAAAGAAATATTGTTTACGAATTTGCTTGCTTATTTGACATTTACCCATAAATGCCAAAATCAGAGTGAAAGGAAAACTGTCTAGGGAAGCTTAGCAGAAGTCAGTCACCAAGAAGTTGTATACTAAGGATCCTAGCTCAAAAGTTGGTGAACTTGGTTCTATTTTAAAGTCTGCTGCCCACTTATTGAGTCACCTAGGCTGCTTTATTTCTCTAGACCTCACTCAGTATGCCTGTGAAAAAAGAGGGGTTTGCTCAGTGCTGGTGACTCATGCCTGTAATCCTAACTACTCAGGAGGCTGAGATCTGATGATCATGGTTCAAACCCAGCCAAGGCAGTAAAGTCTATGAAACTCATCTCTAATTAATCACCAGAAAACAGATGGTACTATGACTCAAAGTTGTAGAGTGTTAGCCTTAAGCAAAAGAGCTCAGGGACAGCACCCAGGCCCAGAATTCAAGCCCTACAACCAAGCAAACAAAAAAAAAAGAAAAGAAAGAGAAAAAGAGGGTTTACCAGTGCTTCTTTAAGGTACTTTGTGATTCTAGTCCGGTGGTGTGTCAGTCACTTTACCTTCCTCTAACATGACCATCTGTAGATTCCATGTTGGAAGATAGCTGGATGATTGATGTTCGTTTGATAGTTGGTAGGCGAGGAACCCTGGCCCCTTTTCTAAAAACAGATTATCTGATTGATACTAGTTTGTGTCAATCCCAGATTATTCAGGGCTAAAACAGTCTAGGGATTTGGGCGGGGCGGTGGGGGGAGTGAGATGGGGTAGATGGTTGAATAGCACAAATCTCACAGCATTTTTTATTTCATAATTAGGTTTTTCAGACTTACCCATTTTTGTTTCATTTTAGGGTTTGGGCGTTGTCTTGTATATAAAAATGCTAAATGTACATTGAAACGATACACCAATCAGACTTTTGATAAAGTGATGGGGCCCATGTTAGATGCTGCTACAAGGAAACCTATCTGGCGACATGAAATTTTAGATGCGGACGGCATTTGTTCTCCAGGTAAAAGTTTAAAAAAAAAACTGCAATGCATACTTTTTGAAAGTTTCTCAGCAATATCTCTGAATATCTCTACCAATATGGTTTTTCTTCAGTGAGTTTAGTTCCACTGTTTTCCCTTACATTGTGTTTTTACTTAGCAGTAGCAGTACTAGTCAGACTTTAAGGAAATGTTTAGAATAGGATTTTATACCTGAACTCACATGAGTGTTTCTTAATTTATGTCTTCTGAAGACTGATTTTAGAATTCTCTTTCCCTACAAAGTATGACTCTATTATAATTGCAGTATTGTAATGAATTTATTGAGAGCCCTGCCCTTAAGGGCTTTACAGAAGAGTGAAATAGTCTGGGGGACTGACATGTATCACACACAAACATGTCACATTTAAACCAACTTAAGTACTCATATAGGAAGCTACAAGGATGTTTTAGGCAAGATTTGACTTTGATAGGAAATTCAGAGTGGCCTTTTGCAAGTGAATGAGATGAAATCTAAAGGATGGTTCCAAGTTGGGTACTGAAAAGAAGAAATAAGTATGTTCTAGGCAGAACACATCCTACAGCTGGCTAGCCGGTGGGCCTGAGAACAGGCCAGCATGATGAGAAGAAGAGAGTACAAGCAAGTGTGAGAGCATGAGTGGCTGGAGAGCAGAAATGAGGGAGAGCACAATGGGACCAGAAATGACAAGTCTTATAACCGTGCCTGTTTTCACTATGATTCCTTTAGCAGTGATAGAACCAGGTTTGTGCTTTGACATTTTCCTTGAGACTACAGCATGGAGAAAGTCTGAGAAGGGTACCAGAAGAGAGGAGAGATGAACAAAGTGCTTGCAGATCAGAAAGCATGTACATAGTTTGTCAGTGGGTTGCTTCAGTGATGATGACCATTGTCAGTGGTCAGAGATGCATGGAGCTGTGGTGGTTCCCCAAGGAACACAGTATATGTCCCCCCCCCCACTCTGTCTGCTGGAGAATCTCTCTCACTTTTCATATAGGTCACTGTGACTTGGAGAATAAGTGCTAGGACATTATTCTAAGTAGGTGATCTTTGAGCTTACTATGAGGAGATGCAAACTTGATACTAGTTGAAGTCCAAACCTATTCTAACATCCCAAGAAATGTATAAAATTGCCTTTGACAGTTCATTTATGTATAGAGTAATGATCAAGCAATCTTCATATTCTGTACAGATGATATTGATATATTCAACACTGTTTCCTTTCCTTAGGTGAGAAGGTAGAAAACAAGCAAGTGCTTGTAAACAAATCCATGCCCACAGTGACCCAGATTCCTCTGGAAGGAAGCAACGTGCCACAGCAGCCACAGTACAAAGATGTGCCCATAACGTAGGTATTGTTGTGTCTCGGTAAGAAATAGGAAGGAGGGGCCGGGAGTTTGGCCTAGTGGTAGAGTGCTTGCCTAGCATGCACGAAGACCCGGGTTCGATTCCTCGGTACCACATACATAGAAAAAAAAAGCTGGAAGTGGTGCTGAGGCTCAAGTGGTAGAGTGCTAAGCCTTGAGAAAGTCCAAGGACAGTGCTCAGGCCCTGAGCCCAAGCCCAGGACTGGCAAAAAAGAAAAAAAAAAGAAATAGGAAGGTTAGGAAATAACAGAGATCAGAGACAGTATAAAACAGATCCTGGTAGGTGGAAATGCTAGAAGTAGCACTTGCAGGCACTGTTACTTGTCATGGAAACAGCACCCCATAAAAGGTAAGATCAGGCTTAATGATCATCTGGACCTCATGACCTGAAATGAGGGGCGCAGCAGATAGGCAGGAGCGCTAAGTGGGAGACAGCAAGGAAACAATCCAAAGAAGACTTGCAGGTGAAGGCAGCTGTGCTGCGAGGATGAGGAGCAAGGAATTCATTCTGTAGGGAGTGATCCAGTCAGGTTTGTGTCACAGATAAGAATGAAGCAGTGATCGCAGTGTAGCATCTCTAGTGTCTGATCTGATTCTAGGACTGGCTATATCGTAGGTTTTTCTCACACGATTAAAGCATTTAAGTGCTGTCTGTTTTGTCATGTGTGCATTGAGAGAGATAGACTTGTTACTCTCAAAGTTTCCTCTCAGTCCTAAAATATGAAACTACATGAGCCAGTGCCAGTTGATGATGTACACACTGCTTAGGAGAGAAAGCAAGGGTTCGGAGCCAAGCCCCGCAGGCTAGGAAATGGGGAGTGGTAGCACAGGAAGACAGGATTCCCGAGCTGACAAGGCAGGTTTCATAAGCCCCCCTCCACACTCCGTAGTTCTGGCTGCTTTGTGCCAGGCTCTGTGTGCATGTTCCAGGGTTACAGAGCACATAAGCCACCAGCCTCGCCTGCAGAAAGTCACCATCTAGTTGACAAAGACTTGTACACAAAATTGCTCATAGTTGGTTGCTCCTTTGAGAACTCACTATATCAGTGATTGTTCTGCGCATCCTCACCCATGAGCTATGTTCTCCTTGTAGCTTCTTAGAAAGATGAGACAAGGTGAGGTTAAGTACCTTCCCAAGATCTCGGCTATATGTGGCAGAGGCAGGATTTGAACTCAACACAGTCTGGCAGCAGAACCCTCTTTGAGTGACTGCTCCAACTATAGCAGTATGTGGAAGGAGCTTTGTGTTCCTCTCTGGGGATGAGAGCACAAGGAAGAGAACAGGCAGGTCACTTGGGGGAGGGCCCCAGTGTCATCGCAGCCCACAGGTATACGTGATGGCTCTCTTCTTTCTGTAGGGAGAATCTGTTTTTCTATTTAAAACTGGTCCCTCTTTCTCTTGGTTCCTTAATTTTCTTTACTTTCAGAGAGCATATTCTGTCATTTTGTCTTCTGTCTTTTCTTATTTTCAGTCTGTTTTTTTTTAATTTCCTCTTCACAAGCCTGAAAATGTGCTCGTATATTTCTCATGATAGGAAAATAATTTGTCTCTGAACTTCCAGTTCCTTTCTAGCCACCATTCTGTCCCTCTTCCTTTCATGGGTCATTATTTCTTCTTCACCTTTCCACTCATTCCCTGCCCACAAAAGCAGACTCTACCTCTTTACACCATTGAGCAGCTCTGGAAGGGGTTACCATCTTCTCATTCACAGAATGTCTTCTAAACACTCCCACTATGCCAGGAACTAGTCCAGGTACATGGGATGGGACAGTTAAAGCCAGCAGCAGTCCCTGCTTGTGAGCTCACAACCCAGTGCAGGAAGACTACGTAGTGAACAGATAAACCCAGAGTTGGTCAGAATTGCTCTTCTCAGTGGATTCTCAGTCCCAGTCTTTTAGACTGAGAATTTGGCTCTTTGTCTAGAGTCTGGCATAATGTCAGATGACTATATGGATTATGAATGATCTTTCTGGGTATTTGGTTTTTGGCACCACCTCACCTAATCCTCCTGCTGTTTCAGTTGTCCATTCTTAGCTTCCCCTTCTGCCTGGCTGGTGGTGGTTGTGTCCAGGCCATGAGCTCCTATACCTTGTCTGGATGCCCCCTGCCACTTGCTGAGATCCAAGTTCTCAGATCCTCCGGGCATCCCATCCATACATGCATTTGGGCTTGTGAGGAATGCCCAGCCTAGCCTAGACTAGAACCATCATTGTCCCCAGCCCCAAACAGCCTCTCCTCCTGAGTCCTCTTCTCAGGTACCACCTTTTTAGCTAATTACCACCGAGGAAATAAACCTCTCACTTGCCATGCATATTACCTTGGCAACTTCTATAGGTCTATCTCCCTTCTCCTCCCTCTAGTTAAGTTCTGACCACCCCTCCTGCCCTGACAGTGATCCTCACTGTTCACTCACCCCCTCAGATACAACCTCTCCACCCCTCTCAGGCACTGTTAACTCACTCTGATTTTTCTAAATGATACATCTCACCACATCACTCTCTTGGCGGGATGGGGCGGGGGGGGGGGGAGGGGGGCGTGTGCAACACTGAGTCATAGTGCTGCCTGTGAAAGGTAGACTACCAGAGACTGCCCATAATCCATGGCCCTTGCACATCTCCAGTGTGCCTCTTGCCTTTGCCCTGCACACCATGTCCATGGCTCCAGGAAACCATCTCTAACTCTAAAACAGAAACAGGCATTGGGCATTCACTCAGGTTCCTTCTTTTGCTGGACTCTCACCTCAAGGGTCACCTCCTTTATGGCAGTGCTTGACAGCCCACTCCTTCCTGCCACCATTGTCCCGGTTCCTAGCATTTCACTGATGTCTCCTGTTCTCCATACCACTGAAGCTGGGACCATCCATACCCTTCTTCCTTATTGCACGAGAGCTCCTTTTGTGCAGCAGCTGTTCCCCCAATGTCTGTATGCCCTGAGTCTGCAGGGGTCAAACTCTTAAATACTTATGCAATGTCAGATGTATGAAAAACAGATCAGAGGCAAAGTGTGGGGGGAAAATAATGATGGTAAAGCTGAATTATGTTAAAGGACCATTAGCAAAGTGGTGCAGAACTTGGAGTTGAGCCTGCTCAAATCCCAGCTCTACCTGTGAGGCCAGTGCCTGAGCCCAAGTCACCTGCCTTTCTTAGCATCTATTTCTCTTAACTGTAGGAAGGAGAAACAACATGGAATGGTTGTAGCAATGAAGTTACATGGCTGTATCTGCTTCAGTGAGTGCATAGGATGGTTAAAGGGGGTTCGTATGAGTATTTCTAATACTGATATTGGTGATAAGTTCACCAGGGGCAGTTTGAAAACTGTTTATTGGCTTTCTGTTCACTTTAGATACAAAGGGGCAACAGATTCCTACATTGAAAAAGTGATGATCTCTTCCAATGCTGAAGATGCTTTTCTCATCAAAATGCTTCTGAGGCAGACGAGGCGGCCAGAGATTGGAGACAAATTCAGCAGTCGTCATGGGCAAAAAGGTAATCCTGTTTAAAAAAACTGAGAATGTTTTCCCCATTAAGGAAAAAGTATTATGGTAAAAAAAATATTACATTATATTGATTACTGTTTTCTCAGGTTAACCTGTTTGTATTTTACATTTGATAGCATATTCTCTATCCCCAAATATAAATACCTGCTAGATAATGTATCTCTAGATGTTCATGTGACACCAATAGCAATATTCTTTATTTTCTTCGTATGAAAGCTCCATTTTAAAACTACAGTATGTTCTTTGGGATCATAGTATCATAGGCTATCAGCTCTAGAAGTCACTCTATTTAACAGCTGAAGCTCAGGGTGTGTACTTTTAGTGGCTGATCGGGGTGCCCGGTGAGTGGTTGCTGACCTGGCATGA
The DNA here is from genome assembly GCF_031878675.1 of Megascapheus bottae. Taxonomy (NCBI): domain Eukaryota; kingdom Metazoa; phylum Chordata; class Mammalia; order Rodentia; family Geomyidae; genus Megascapheus; species Megascapheus bottae. The sequence goes on from NC_143510.1 coordinate 85,390,165, forward strand.
GGACCAGGTCTCCCAAACCCTGTGCAGTGGCCCATGTCTGCCATCTGCTTCACTATGAGCCTCTCGTTCCATTGACAGTTTCTATCCAAGTTTCCATTTGTAGTTTTTATCTTCAACAAATAGAGCTCGCTATCACCATTGATGCATTTCTAGTAGGATCTTGTTTAATCACTGTATGTACATGGAGTTTAGGAGTGGCAAGACCCTAAGTACTTCCTTGATAACAGTTGCATACCTGAATGGACGAGTGAGTAAACTGAAGTTACATCACAGCAGGAATCTCTCCTGTCTGGCTAACATGAGTGCTGTGTGAACCACGTCAGCAGAGCTGTGCTGTTTTTGGGAAACCCCAGTCAGCAGCCTCTGGGTGAAAGGTCCGGAAGTCTTTCTACCAGTGATGGTTTTTCTACTGTTAATGTGGTAGGGATAGTGCTCATTAACAGAAGTACTTTCTCATTTATAATGATCTGAAACAGCAGATTTTAGAGATTTGCTTATTTGGGGTGGGGGTTGTAGAGGGGCTCTGACGTGTACATCTCTACAAAACTGGAGGAAGTCCCCCTGGGAGTGGCTGACCTTTCACTTATAGTGAGGAGTTTGTCTTGCACATTTTCCCATTCCAGATGGCTTTTAATCCAAAAGTAAAACCTTCTGGTTAACCCACATTCCCCCGATAGTCACCCTCTCTTACAGCTTCATGGGTTTTATTGAAAAGATGGGGGAGGGGTATAGGGAGGAGATGACAAGCAAACAAAATTAGCAGTGTAGGCTTTTAACAGAATGATGAAAGAGATGATGTGAAACTCAACATGAAATTTACTTCTTTTATTTATTTTTTTTTTGTGGGTCCTGGGGCTTGAACTTGGCCTGAGCACTGTCCTTGAACTACAGGCTTACCCTTGAGCCAAGCCCCACTTCCTATTTTCTATAGCTTAATTAGAGATAAGAATCTCAGGTCCTTTTGTGCCCAGGCTGGCTTTGAACCTTGATCCTCAGATCTCAGCCTCTTGAGTAGCAAGGATTACAGTTGTGAGCCCAGCTTTTTTTAAATTCCTTACAGATACTAAGTGTACATGATTTTAAACAGCTATTTTTTCCCCTTAAATAAATGTAATGTTTAGGAGCAGGGGTACAGGTGAGTGGCAGAGTACTTACCTAACATTTGTTAGACCTTGGGCTCAATCAGGTAGGGAGAGGGAAATGAGGACAAAAACATGAGAAGGGGTATCAATGTTTGAGAAATAATGCACCTACTACCTGACCAATGTAACTGTAACCCCTCTATACATTATCCTGACAATTAAAGAAAAAAAGAATTAGAAAAGATGAAAGAAGTTGTACTAGAAAAAAAATCCAATGTTGAGCTAGGTATGGTGTCTCACTCCTATAGTCCCAGGTAGATGACAGAGAGAGATAGAAGGATCCAAGTTTAAGACTCAACATAAGCAAAAAAGCACAAGACCCTATCTGATAAATTGCTAAAGCAATAAAGGCTAGGGATGTGGAAAGCCTTTAGACTAGGAAAAAGTATAACAAAGAAGTCTGGAGCTCTGCTAGGAGTCTATTTTGTCCCTTTAAGCCTTGGCCTCCCTGTCTTTAAATGAAGGTGCTCCCAGGGGGTTGATACTGGCAAGTGTGCAGCAGGGACTGCAAGGCCTAGTACCCAGACAGCAGGGAGAAACAGTCGGCTTACCACTGGGTCCATCCAGTTCTTTTCGTATAGCCAAAGACTAGAGGCTTTGAAAAAGATGTGAAAGAAAAAGGATGGTAATAGAGAGAAAGCAATCAGTGTAACTGGCTGGCTGACTCAAAGGAGAGAAGAGAGGACACATAGGACACATAGTCTATGACATTAAGACAGGCAAAGATGGCGCCCAAGCTCAAAGCCACTTATGTCTCTGTAATTTGAGATTGATATTGTAAGACCTCGACCCTCCATCTTTTCATTCTGAGTTTTCTCTGTGTACCACAAACTAGTATCAATATTGAAAACCCAAGAGTAAACAAGACTGACACTCTCCTGTAGAGTTTATGACCTTTTGGGGAGAAACAGGAAAGGGTAAGACAGAAAATATGAACACATTACTACCTTAGTATGTGAAAGATGCTATAAGAGTGTCTAGTTTGAAGTTGAGCATTGTATTTTAGATCCATGTTTAGAAGCAGTCTCTGGAAGTGGCATTGAGTTAAGACCTGAAGGATAAAAAGGGGTAGCCTGCCAAGCAAAAAATCTGTGAGAATTAAGTTCTGGGCAGAAAGCACCTTTAGGACAAAAGGGCTGAGGCACGAGTGAGCTTAACATGAAGGGGCAAAATGAGTAGCTGGCCAGGAATAGGCCTGAGGAGCAGCATGGGGTAGTTTGTGAGTAGAGAAATGGGATGGGACTCTTCATACAGGGCTCCTTGGACAAACTGAAAGGAGCCTGTGTGTTATTGTAAGCATAGAGGGGACCAGGACTGTTGGATGGTGAGTGTAAGTTAAGAAATGTCAAGCTATCACAGCACTATAAGAACTCAGCCTGGCAAGGAAGGGAAAGGAAGAACACAGGATGAACAAAGATGGTGGCCTTGGACTAGGTGGAACAGTGGTGAGAAGTGAGTAGGTTCTCAATAGAACATGCCAGTGGCTCAGTCATTGGGAGAGGACAGACAGGAGTTGAGGTATAATTCTGTGGCCTGAGCACTTTGGTAGTACTGTTCACCACGCTGAAGAAAAACAGGTGTTAGATGTGATAAAGGCAAGAGAAGAGAGTGCTGGAAGGAAGTATAGGGGCAGGGATTACAGCTGGTCCATCTAGAACCTCCCTGTGCAGTGAACATAGCTCACAAAAGGAGCCACATATTTATCCAACTCTTAGTTCTAGCCCAAAGAGGAACTGTATCAGGCCTGAAAGAATCTTATTGGTCAGTAAAATGAACTGGAAACAGTGGTATGCATCACTTGTAATTGCCGTGAAGTGAGCTTTGAATATTTCAATGTAGGGAGCTTTCCAGGTAATAGATGTCATGTTATGATTTCTGCTATGCTTGACTTCTGTTTTGGTCCAAAGATATTTCCAAGTAATAAAAATAGTTGTGGGTATGCCAGTCCTAGGACTTGAACTCCCAATCTAGGCACTCTCTCTGAACTTTTTCGCTCACAGCTAGCACTCTACCATATGAGTCATAGTTCTACTTCTGTCTTTTTAGCAGTTAATTCGTGTATTTTTTTTCGCATCCATATTGGCTGTCAAAGTTGTTGTTCTTGATATTTAGAAAATGACAAAGCCGTATAGAATCCTAACTGAAGTTGTCTTTGACAAAGCTGTTGTTAGTGCTTCTTTTTGTACATGCATAAGGTATAGATTGCATTTTGTACCTATTGCTCTTTAAAATAGCCTCTCCAACCATTAGAGGAGACTTGAAAAATGCAGTTTCACAGACTGAGAGTCCATCCTGCTCAAGCCCGATTACTTCAAAGTTGTAGGATAATTAGTAGCTAAACGAAACAAATGTGCAAAGGAAGCTGAACAGCAGTGGCTATATGCTGTAGGCGATGAAAGAGTTTCTGAAGAAGATGGACGAGGATGGAATGAGGCGGTAAACTGGAACAAGGGAATCCATACCATTGCAGTTGACAAGCCATAATAGCAGCGTGCGGTCAGCAAGAACTGAATGCAGTTGGTCACAGAAGGCCAACTTCAGAAGGGAATGCATTTTCTCAGTTGCTGTATACCCCTGACAGGCCCAATGGTGTACCTAGCACCCTTTACCTTCAGAAATTGAGGAAGACTGAGCCCACAGAGCCGCATGCTAAGGAAGGAAAAAGAATTTCCATGAAGACAGGGTCACAACCTAAAAAGAGCCCCAGAATCAGTAGTAGGCTGGGTTTATTCACAGAGCAGTGTGTGAGGGAATTTCAGTACAATCTTGTTTGGTCTTTGTGAGCTCAGTTACATATCTTATCAGTCATCTCCCATCAAAAGAGCCTTTGCAGGAGGGGACAAATTAGTAAAGATCAGACTATTCAGTAATGACCTATGCAAAAATTTTGTAAATGTTTACAAAGGAAAGTCTGCTCTAGGTTGGTTTTGTGTTCACCGGGGAGAATTAAAGAAATCTCAGCTTTCCAGGCCTTCCGGCCCTGTGGAACCAAGGGAGCTGTGACTTGGTGATGATGTGGTGCTCCGTGGGCATGTAGGGAAGAACCCAAGTCGGCAGTGTCCTTCTAGCTTTCCTCTTCTGCTCTATCCTGATCGTCTGTAGGTAGGGTTGAAATTATAAAACCAGACATTGGCGTATATTATGAAAGGAATTGTGTGAATTTAGACTTTCTATTAAAACCAAAATAACATCTCAGTCTCTTGCACTTTGGTGTAAAATCTACCTGGGCAAGTATTTTTGCTCCGAGCTTTGTTTTCTCTAATACTTAGTGTAGTGATACATGCAGAAGAGTTCCTGGTCCAGTTTTGTGCTGTTTTCTGTTTGGCGTTGTGTTGTTTTCTTCTTTGTTTTCTAATTCTCTAGCAATATTAGCCTAAGTGCTCTCCAGGTTAAGTTTCATTTCAGTATTCCAGCAAACTTAAAAAATTCTATTTCCAGCTATCCCCTTACTTGAGCTGCCTCTCACAGGGAGGGAGGGAACAGTGGACTCCCTTTGATGTGGAAAGAAAAAAAGCAATATATCACTTTCCTGGAAGAGCATTTCTCAGTCTCTCATGTGAAAAAGGATTAGCACCTCCAACAAAGGTCCCGTGGATCACAGAATTGGGCAGCAATACCACACAGTATTCCTAAGGGGAAGAAAAACTGTATTTGAGCAAGAGTGTTTGTCCTGGCAAACAGAAGCCTTTTAATAACAGCAAATCAGAGAGAGTGGAATACACTCCTCCATGTCTAACTCCAGATCCTCAAGGCCAGACAGCTAGTCGAAATGAATTAAAGTCAATGTTTGTTTTAAAACAGAAGTTCTAGGCTTATCAGAAGGCAGTATTCAATTAGTGGTTATGGTATCTATAATATCTAGATGTGGATGAAATGTTTTGACCTCTGTTATTCAAAAATAATTGCATTTTAAGATCACTTGCCTCTGGTTTTTATTAACAAAAGTTATTCAGCAACCTACTAGATTAATTTATTAACATTTGACTTTCATATTCTTAGGAGAAGAGAAAACATGCTCTGCCTGTCCTGAACATTAGCAAGTCCTTATATAGCACTCTAAATTTTTTTTTTTTTTAAAGCTAAGGGAAGTTAGGAAACAAGTTTGCTCCTGGGGCTGGGGATTTGGCCTAGTGGTAGAGTGCTTGCCTAGCATGCACGAAAATCCTGGTTCGATTCCTTGGTACCACATACATAGAAAAGTCGGGAGTGGTGCTGTGGCTCAAGTAGTAGAGCTCTAGCCTTGAGGAATGCCCAAGGACAGTGCTCAGGCCTTGAGTTCAAGCCCCAGGACTAGCAAAAAAGAAAGTTTGTTCTTATGCACCAAAAAAAAAAAAAAGTTTGAGAAGAAAGTTGGTTAAACAAGATCTGACTAAAAGTTAGTTTTGCCAGGCCCTCATTTGTTATGTTTTATTTTTCTTTATTATTTTCTAAAATTGAAAGAAGATCCTGACTGAAACCAATAAGAATAACACCTAATAGTTATATGGTACTTGAGACCCATCTCAAATCCTGGCAAGTGAGGCCTTTGCATGATCCTGCTTGAATGCAAGCTTGTAAGTAGGAGAGGAGAGGGGTCATTGGCTAGCTGTGAGCCCTAAAATGAGGTGTGTGATAGACAAGATGCAGTCCAAAAAGAAATTTTAACAGCTCTTCAGTATTAGAAATCAGGATTCTTTTGCCCTTGTAGGCACCTGATTGTAAGAAGATTTTTATTTCAGCTGCTACTTATGAAAAAATTTAGGTCTTTGGTAGCTGGCCTGTAATCCTCTGACCTTTCAGTAAATATCCAACTAAAGCTTTGAAATTGGGTATTTTAGTGTTTTATGACCCAGAATAAAAATCTCCAGTTCTGTTTCCAAATAGTATAGCCTCAACACATTTTATTAAGCTCTTGACACATTTAGCTGTGTGTATTTTGTGACGTTCCTATGGTTATTGTTTTACAATAGCTGCTTCCAGAAGCATTGTAAGGGTTTCAATTAATCAGTCCCTTTGTGCGCTTCAGACTATGCAAATTTATCACATCAAACCGTCCAACTGCTCCTGGGAAAGCCGTGTAAAAACCTATTGTCTTGTAGCACCTCCTCTCACTTAGAGTGATGTTTTAATAAGAAAGCTAATCAAGTTTTCTTCTGCATTATTTATCTGTTAACATGTAAGGAAGAGCCGAATTAAAACTGTGTCAACCGGGATGTGGCAAGCAATGTGATAGATCTGGACAGGACTCAACAGTTTTTGTTGCCTCTTCCCATTGGGAAGGTGGAGGTATGGAGAAGAAAAGAAGGTTGATTTGGTAACTGCAAAGGGGGACAAGAAGAAAGGAGTAACCACCTGTGTTAGCCTCTCCACTTTAAAAAAAAAAATTGTTATTCAGAAATGTGTGCTTGTGAAGGCCCATGAGAGACTTGGAAAGCTGCTGCTTTGGCCCCTCCCCTGTTTAGTGCTATATCCCGCAAGAAGCTGTTTCCCCTCTGGAGACCCACAGACCGCCCTGGGTCGCTCTAAAGTTATTAGGAGACAGCATCTTGATAATGTTAAATGACCCAAACGACCCAGAGAAAAGTGAGAGTTTCAGCCTCCTGAGCCAAAATGAAAGCAACCCCTCCTGGCCCTCTATTCATTAAGTTGGTCTCCTTTGCTCTGCTAGTTTGCTCCCTGCTGGGAGTAATTAGGATTCTTATATAATAATAATTCCTCGTGTTTAGATGCAGCCTTTCTCTAAGGACCTCTCAGACATTAGCTCATCTGCTCTTTTAACACAATTGCCTCATGAAGTAGGTGCTAATTATTCCCATTATGAGGACCAAACTACTAAGGCTTGCCCCAGCTCCCCCTCCCCACCTCCATGCCTCCAGGTAACACAACTGCAGAGAAGCTTATTAAAGCCACCTGATTGCTTACTGGCCTACCCTCCAGGCATCTGAGGTGCCAGGAGGGATGAGCTCCATAGATGACATTTCCCTACATGGTCAAACCTCATTTAACATTGGGCCAGCCCTTCCTTCACAGAACAACATCCCTCTCACACTGTGACTACAGTGAAAAGCCAGAGCATCATTTCACTCCTCAGCACAGTGTTGGCCCGTAGGATAGATTGGCTTGTCTAATAGATGAATCTGAGCAGGTGAGTTATAAAGCGTGTTATTCTGAAGTCCTCCCCTTCCACCAGCCCCACCCCTGCTCTGTACCACATAGAGCCCTTGCAGGTGTCAAGTGGTAGTTTGCAGTGCCCACTGGGATTCCTCTGCATTGAACTACTTTCCCCTATTTGAACTTTAGGCCCCGCCCCTTTTACTCTCTTTACCTTTTCAGAACTTCCTACACCACACAGAAAGCCATTTGCTAACCAGTGCTCAATACATCGAAGTCCCAGCAGGAATAACTCTTAAGTTAATGTCATTACCTGCTGTCCTGTCCAGACATAGTTAAAGGATGCTTTGACTTTTTTCTTTATGTTCTTTTATCTTTCTACTTAAGGTAGTTCACTATATAGATCCCATACACTAAAATTACCTTTTTCTTTCTTTCTTCCTGTCTTTCTTTCTCTATTTCTTTCTTTCTTTCTTTTTTATTTTTTATTTTTTGTCAGTTGTGGGACTTAAACTCTGGGCCTGGGTGTTGGCCCTGGGCTTTTCAGCTCAAGGTTACTGCCCTAACCCTTGAGCCATAGCGCCACTTCCGGTTTCCTGGTGGTTAATTGGAGAAAAGAATCTCATGGACTTTAGTGCCCTGGTTGGCTTTGAACTTTGATCCTCACATCTCAGCCTCCAGAGTAGCTAGGATTATGTGTGTGGGCCACCACACCCAGCTAAAATTACTATTTTCTGAAGTAAAAAAAAAATTAACTTTTGAACAAGTCAGTTGCTGTTTATGATTAGAGACAGTTTTTAAGAAAACCAAATAATTCATAGGGTCAACTGGACTTTTTCCGGAGGAGAGTCATTCTTACCATAATTTCTGTGTTGCTGTGTGAAGCCATGAAAACAGGAATGGGAACCTGAATTATGACATGGAAACAAGTAGATCAGCTCCCTCCTGAGGTTTCTTTGCACTCCCTCAATTCTCCCTTAACATTAAGATGGATATTGACTGAGCAGTGTTCTATTGATAGGACTAGTGCCCTCTAACTTTCCCAGATTCCCTTTTTCCTTATTGATTTGCAGTAGTTGAAAGTTCTGTGGTACAGTCTGTGGTCTGATTCCCAGTTGGTATGCAAGTGCTGTCCGTGTGCTGGTCGTGTTGAGCTGGTGTGTTTGCATTTTACTGCCAGGAGGCTGTGCTATAAACAATGGGATTGGGATACCAGCATGAATCAGGGGATGAAATTTTATTTTAAAATCTGAAATGCTGTGTAAGCATTTAAGTTATGGGTTGTAATTGTTTCCCAACAGCTTTCATTAGCTATGGTTTATTTACAGCTCACCCTCGTCGCAGGGGTGCAGGGCAGTATTAACACACAAGCTACTGCATGTCATTTACATTTTTAGGACAGTAGTAAAGGAAATTGACCATCGATTTCCAGAGATCTTAGCACAGGAGTGGATTGCATGCTTCAGTGTCTAAAAAAAAAAAAAAGTTTTAATTTTTCATTAGAAAATAAGCAACTCTCCCACTTTATGGACTTGCATACTTCTGAAACAGAAATACCAAAAGAAGAAAGATGAAGAAGTCTGATTCTAAGATTGAGAATTCTTTTACTCTTAATGAATTCAGTCAAATGCAAACTTTAAAAAAAATCATCTGTCTAATTTGAGATTCGAGATCGTCAAATTCTGTCTAAATATTTTGTTTTAACTTCTAAGCTCATTATGGCCTCTTTGTGTTAACTTGTATTAAAATCTGTCAGCTATGACTGGTCTCATAAGCACAGTCAGCGGACCAGAATAAGTTAATTATTTACTTGTGTCGCCAGTGCTCTTCATCTAATGAAATGCACAGCTGTGTTAGATCTGCGGTTGGATGTGTAGCTCCCATTGTTCCACAAGTCAGCAGAGGGTAGAAGCCGCAATGATGGAGAGCCCTCAGTTCTTTCTGCTGTTCTGGCTTTCTGTGTCGATTTCATGGATCTTTTATCATTCACTTTCACACAAAACAAACAACACAGGGCTGTCTGCTATGGGAACCATCTTGGCATATAAAAGGGTTTTCACAGCCTAAAGTAATTTTAAGTTAGCGAAGATTTAATTTTTGGCTTACAGGTGCCCTTGGTTCAGATACAGCCAAAGCCATTCCTAAAATAGAATGAAAAAAAAATATGAAAGCTACTTATGTATTTTTTTACAACATGTCAGAAAGGGCAGATAAGAAAACAACTCCCCAGAAAGAAAGCTCTGTACTAAATATTAATCAGATTTCAAGGAAAGTTATTAGACTCTGATTTTAAGGGAATATACAATTCTTTCATTTTTAATAACATAATGAAGTTGAATTGGCTTTATTAAGTGTCCACTAAAACTAAAAGACAGACCGCCAATCATTTGTCCCCTCAGCCTCCCCCAGTCTGAGTCCAAGTGTCCCGCTTGCTGGGTGAGCTTTCAGAGCTCCTGTCCTCACTCTCACCGTCTCTTGGAGGCCGGACTGGCAGTGCCTCCTGAGCCAACGTTGTCACCCTGTGAGTGCTGCAGAAGGGGTGCTGCGTTTTCTTTTTCAGGGATATAATTGATTCCTCCATCTCCTTACCAGCCATAGTTGCATTGTTGCTGGATATCGTAAGATTGCTGATTTTCAACATTGTGTTCACTACTAAACAATGTTGTTGTCTGTATACCTAGATTTACAGTTAGATATCTTTCAAAGAAGATTTCTCAGAAGCTTTTGGGTTTTGACAGATAATTTCTATGTGGATCAGATAGGGAAGAGGAAAAGGTCACATATTGGGCTTAATTGAAATTCTAACACTGTAGCTGAATTCGAAATAAAGTGGTCGGAGTAATAGTTACTGTCTTCCCATAGGAAAGCACAAGTTCATACAAAAAACAAAATCATTCTGACCAAAAAGCTAATTAAAATAACTACATGTTCTAGAATTCAGCTCCACAAACCCAATTACCATCTTGTTGGCAGAAGTCAGAATATTAATAATAACTAATATTCAATTACCAATGGCATTCTTTCCCTTTAGACTCTAGCTCCTTAAGACTAAAACAAATCATGGAGATTTCATTTAAAGTAGTACGAGCAGTTGAGAAAGTAGCTCCTTCGCAGAGCAGTTGCTTGGTGTTGCACCACAGTAATAGTACTAGTAATAACCATAATCATAATTATAATAAAGTAATATGAGCTATTACACAGTCATACAGTGGATATTTCAACTACTCATAACTTCATACATAGGGAAAACGAATTTTCTCTTACTACCATAAAAAAAAACATTATTTTTCTTAGTATAGTGCCATTAAACACAGTTTTCCAGCTCTGAATTATATAGATTGTGGTTAAAAGTCCTAATTGTACCCTTCAATTTTTCTAAGTGGGGGGACATAAAAACCCAGAAGAAAAAACTACTTACTAACAAAATCTCCTATAACTTAGAGTAAATTTAAGAGCATATTGGTATTGTGGGTAGATTTGGTAGGTTTTGTTTTATTCTGTTTCCATTCTTAAAATTCTATTTCTAATTCTGGGCTTCCCACGTAGGATTTACCATTTTCTTGCTCATATTTATGAGTTCCTTAGGACAGTGTAGGTTTTCAAATTGTTGCCAGAAAATCCCTAGCAAGAATCAGCCAAGTAAATTGTACTGTACAGCCAACAGGTAGACCACTTCTTGTCATTTTGTTTGTTTTTTTGTTTTGCCAGCCCTGGGCTTGGGTTCGGGGCCACTGTCCTTGGGCTTTCTCAAGGCTCTACCACTTGAGCCTCAAAACCATTTCCGGCTTTTTTCTATGTATGTGGTACCAAGGAATCGAACACGGGTCTTCGTGTATGCTAGGCAAGCACTCTACCACTAGGCCAAACTCCTGGCCCCTTGTCTTTTTTTAAAAAAAAAAACTACGTTTTGCACATACCCTCTTATTCAGTCAGACCTGTGTTTGGTGGTCATAGGATTTGAATGCTTCTATTTGGGTACTGAACTAGAAGAATATGAAATTGCTGCCAACCTAAAGCTGGGGAGCATTGACAGGACTGTGGGCCAGGACAGTCCCTTCTCTTGGTGGCTCAGAAGAGTGAACAAGCAACCTAACATTGTGTCTCAGGCCAGTGGGGCAGTCCACAGGCTGCACTGCTTTTGAGCTGATTGTCTAGTAGAATAACTGTTGGAAATTGCTTTTGTTACTGTTGATAGAGACCAGGGGAAGGTTTTAGAATGGTAGAAATAGAGATAACAGCAGGGAGATTCCAATTAAATACTGTATTCTTCCTTCCTGCTCATTTGCTGTTTGCTGTTCGTGCATGAAATCTTGTCTCCCCCAGGTGTTTGTGGCTTGATTGTCCCCCAGGAAGACATGCCATTTTGTGATTCTGGCATCTGTCCGGACATCATAATGAACCCACACGGCTTCCCATCGAGAATGACGGTCAGTTACCTTGGGGCTTTTCAGAAACACTGCTTTGAAGGAGGAAAGAAGGCAGTTTAGTTTCAGTGAGTGGAGGCAGTAGGAACTACCTTTGACAGCTTTCTCCCCACTGGTCATTCTGGACCACTATCTTCTACAGGGGTGGTAGGGCAAGGGTGTATTCAGTCTTCTGAGTAGTGTGTGTGACCTTTGATACAAGCAGCCTCATGGGTGGAACCTATAGTCTCCCTTTCATTGGGTACCCTCTGTCATCCTGGCCCCACACTGGACCAGCTGTGTGGCCTTGGGCAAGCTGCTTAACTTCCACACTTTAGTTCCTTCATCTAGATCCTGAGAAAATAATACTAAAATCAGATCACATGTATCAAGCTACTTCATCAGAACCTTTCACATAGCATGAGATAATAAATATTGCTGCTTGCCGGATGTGGTGGCTTATACCTATAATCCTGACTACTCAGGAGGCTGAGATCTGAGGATCATGGTTCAAGCCAGTCTGGGCACTAAAGTCCTGGAGACTTTCATCTCCAATTAACTACCAGAAAACAGGAAGTGGTGCTGTGGCTCAAGATGTAGCGTGATAGCCTTGAGCTGAAGAACTCAAAGACTGCGCCCAGGCCCCGAGTTCAAGCCCCATGACTGACTAAATAAATAAAATATTGCTGCTGTTAATTTATCCGCTACTATTCTCAGTCATGGTAGCCGAGAAATAAGCAAAGAGAATGTCTGTACCATGTACCATGGAGAGGGACTTACTGAATTGTTCCCATCCCCCAGGTGGGAAAGCTGATCGAGCTGTTGGCCGGCAAGGCAGGCGTGTTAGACGGCAGGTTCCATTACGGCACTGCATTTGGAGGAAGTAAAGTGAAGGATGTATGCGAGGACCTCGTTCGCCATGGCTATAACTACCTAGGGAAAGACTATGTCACGTCAGGCATCACAGGGTAAGTGCTGAAGGAAAGAATGGCTTGGTTAGGACAGGAGATAAGAGCCCTATAGAAGCGTGAAGCTTAAAGGTGTGAATGTTCACAACTCTGCTTTAAGCCCTAAGAAGTAAAGCATTGATGTTTTAAGAATTCTGATCCAGGAAAATCTAGGTTTACAAAACTGATAAATTGAGGAAGGCTAGTTGTATTGTCAAGACTACAGTTTAAAAATTAGGGAAAATTTGATTTCACATGGACCTACTATGGATTGCTAGTTGAACATCATAGATATGGTTTCCTTAACTATTGAATTTCCTTTGCTTCTCAATGGCCGCACCTATCTTGACTACCTAATCTAAGATGGTTTTATTAACTATCTGGTTCCTTTGCAATGCCTTATGAATGTTAGACAGGTGATTTTCATCCCAGCCCAATGACTACTTCATTCAAAACTCCAACCTAGCTGGGCGCTGGTGGCTCAGGCTTATCATTCTAGCTAATCAAGAGGCTGAGATCTGAGGATCAGGATTTGAAGGCAGCTTGGGCAGGAAAGTTCATGAGACTCTTATCACCAGTTAATAATAGAAAGGGGCGGGTGTGGCGAGGAGGACAAAGAGAAAAGGCCAGAAGACACTGTGGCTTGAGTGGGTAGAGTGCTAGCATTTAGCAGAAGGAGCCCAGGGACAGTGCCTATGCCCAGAGTTCAAGACCCAGGACTGGCAAAAAAAAAAAAAAACAACAGCAAAACCATCTCCCTAGTACTTTGCTCTTTGGGCTCTATTGTTATCCATAGCAACCATTGTTATCCAATGTACCAAAAATAATTTCTCTCCTGAGCTAGCAAGACTGCTCTGCTGGTTTACTGTTCTATTCTACTGCGTAGCATCGGGTCTATCACTTAGCCGGTGCTCCAGAAATGTAGAGTGAAGACACCTAGGCAAATCAAACAAGTACTGTAAAGACAAGGGAGGGGTTAGAAGAGGGTGGTAGTTGAGACATGAGAAGTGTTTAATGCAGAGAAGAGTTAGTTTAACACTTTATCAGGTAAGTGCCAACAACTGGAAGAGGCCAACCCCGCCACCATGCTCGGTGGTGGCTGCCATCAAGGCCTGCAATGAGACTGGTGACGGGAAAGATCTGAGTCAAACAGGCCACTGAAAGGAGTCTCCCATGTTCCCCAGTGAGACTCAGAGATCCTTGCAGTGGTGGCAATGATAAGCTTTTAAAATGTGGCTCACACACTGAGGTTTAAAACCCCAAAGCAGTTGCTTAATTTAAGACATACACCATGGACTTTGGGCTGGCTACATGTGAGTCCTGGCGTTTGCTCTGCTGTTCCCGAGTTGTAAGCTGCTAGAGCACAGTGAGGCTGGGCTGGCAACATGTGGTAAGAGAAGAGATGCCCCAGTGCCCAAGTCTATATCTGTTAGAACATGGAGCTATCCAGACGAACAACGTGGATTGCTCTAGGTGCATCTCATTTCAAAAAATGGTTCAGTAAAAAATAGCTAAGGGTGTGTTTCAGAAAACACTATTGATTTTCTCCCCCATGAAACAATGCAGTTGTTGGTCAAAGTATGCGAAACCACAGGGTGCCATCGGTGGAGCTTCCCGGAGATGACTGTTCTGAGCGATTGGAGCGGGTTGTATCCTGCCGTCATGATGACCACAGGGTGTCGAGCCAACTGTGATATGTGTGGCTGAACATAGTGTATCTGCTCCACACTGCCCCCCGCAGCCCATGCCCAGAATTTCCTGTTCTTTGCCATTTATCTCCTTGGCAAAGTTTGAGAAAGTCCAGTTTAGCCTGTTGGCCCCAAATTCCATACAAACCTTGTCGACCTGTCCATGCACCGCTCTCACCCTTGTTCATCCTTGAGCATAGATAGATTGGAGCAGACACTGTGCGGCTTTCCTCAGGGAAGATGGGAAAGCATTAAGTCAGTTAAATAACCTGAAAACTGCCATGTTCTTGAGTTGCTAGTCCTTCACCTAGTTGAACTAGAAAGATGCTTGGGCCGACCACCCTATTGTAAAACCAACAAACAGAGATAGGATAGGAAGTATCTGTGTGACAGGCTGGGCTGGGGCACAGTGAGGGGTCTCATTCCCCCAGCATGGCCCTCCACTCTGCTGTCCATGGGAAGAGCTTAGTGACTGCAGAAGCCTTCACTGGTGCTGATGTGTGAGCCAGGGGACCCACTGGGCACCTTTCACTCTTCTATCTGACATTATGCTGCAGCTCCAAGTGAACTTGTCGCAAGGCCAGCCAGGGTAGTGGGGGGTGGGAGGGAGTCCAAGGTCACGCTGCATTGCTCGCCAGTTCTTGAGTAACCTTCCTTCATCTTCTACTAGAGCCAGTGTTCCCAGCCTGGGTTATTACGGGGACATACTGGAAGGTGGTCCTTCTCTTTTGAGGAAGGACACTCTAAGGCCTTTAAAAAGATTCGTAAAAACATTCATCAGGGGCCGGGAGTTTGGCCTAGTGGTTAAAGTGCTTGCCTAGCATGCGCAAAGACCCGGGTTCGATTCCGTGGTACCACATACATACAAAAAAGCTGGAAGTGTGCTGAGGCTCAAGTGGTAGAGCTCTAGCCTTGAGAAAGTCCAAGGACAGTGCTCAGGCCCTGAGCTCAAGCCCAGAACTGGCAAAAAAAAAAAAACATTCATCATCTGATTGTGCTAGCTCCAGCCTAGAGGAAAAAAGATTATTCTCACAAAGCATCTCCAGAGTCGCTGTCTTTAGCACACTTTTTACTAAGCATTAGTTGTATAACTGGCAGGATTGGTGACAGAGGAGATGGCTAATTTTTGCAGGGCTTATTTGTGGGAAGACAGGCTCAAATCATTAACTAATCAGCATATACAATAGCAAAAGGTATAAGCACCCTGAAGGGCCTGGTGGAGGCAGTGCTAGGGAGGAGGATTTATTTAGGACAAATCAACTGCTTTCAGGGAACAGTTATCTAAGGAATACACGGTTGATGGAGCCATGCAAGTGCCTAGTAGAAGAATGTTCTAGGCCCCCCAAAAATGCAGGGCCCTAAGGGGTTGAGGTTCACTACATTTGAGAAATAATGAAAAAAGCCAATTCCAAAGCATTATTAGCCAAGTAGGAATCAGAAATCTAAAGTGAACAGGAATTAGATTGTGTGTTGTCTTATGACCTTGAAAATATGAATTCTGACTGAAAAATCATTGGGACTTTGGGGCAGAACATGAGCTGTTGTGAGTAGTATTTTCGAAAGACTCACGCTGGCTTGTTAGGGGAGAACAGATTGTCTAAAGATGGTAGTAGAAGCAAGGAGATCCAATTATAAGATTGTTTTATAGTGATCAAGATAAGGGATCACTTATATACAACTATACAACCTGTGTGAGGTTTTATTTCTTTGTGAAACTGTTATCTATATGGTACTTTTACTTATACTACACTGAAAATTCTTCTGATCCAGTAAACAAGTATGAACCTGCTATCTAATATGCTCTCGGTCCTAGAAAAGGATGTCTTTATTTGCCCACGCTTCTTTGGCCCCTAACACTGACTTTTCTTCCAGTGAGCCCTTAGAAGCATACATCTACTTCGGGCCTGTGTACTACCAGAAACTGAAGCACATGGTGCTAGATAAAATGCATGCTCGGGCCCGGGGACCACGAGCCGTCCTTACCAGGTAAGAGGAGGTAGTCAGGCCTCCCTGCACTGCTCAGGTGCTGGCAGTGAAGGTACCAGTGCCCACAAACCCACCACAGCCACTGCAAGATGCATATCAAGAAACATACCCAACAATGTTTGTTTTCCTGAAGTGTCAAAATTTAGGGTGTTGGGCATTTCAGAAAACATCATAATTTGACCAACATGAAAAAAAAAACAATAGCCAGTTAAGAATAATATAGTGTATATTTGTATGTTACTATGGAATATTTCACAGCCATGAAGGGAAATGAAATGTCATTTTCAGGAAAATAGATGGAAGACATCAAATTAAGCAAGACAAGTGAAGTTCAAAAAAAGAAGACAATTGTATGCTTGCACTCATGTGGAAGCACGGTCATAACTCTGTACATATGTATATGTGCGTATATGCATAATTAGGTATATGGATAAACACAGCTTGAATCTAAGGGATTGCTTAGGAGGAGAAGGGCATTGAAAAAGAAAGAGTGCAGTGGCTCACATCTGTAATCCTAGCTACTCAGGAGGCTGAGATCTTGAGGATCAAGGTTCAAAGCCAGACCCGGCACTAAAGACCATATGACTCTTATCTCCAATTAACCACCAGAAAACCAGAAGTGGCACTGCGGCTCAAGGAGTAGGATAGTAGCCTTGAGCTGAAGGGTTGGGCTATGAAAGAGGATGGATTTGGGCACCATGCTGTGAAAACTGTTAAAAAGTTTTCTGGGGAGACTGATAGGGGTGAGATTGATTGGAATATAAGCATTATTTATTAATGTTATTGATTACATTATGTATTAGATTTGTACTGTGAGTAAATATATCAGCATACTAGTATAGAGTAAGCATATTATAAATACACACACACACACACAGAGTCCTGGAGTCCTGGCAGAAAATACTGGGGACCAGGTTGCTTCCAGAGTCTGTTCTGCTTCATTTTCCTGCTTTTGAATAATAGAATACTGAGACATCTCCAAAAGATACTTAAAGACATTATTCCCTGATATCAATGATTGTGACAGGAATAGTAATGTTAGCATTGGTGCTTTCTGGTTCTATATGAATCTATTCTTACTTCCTGTCTGTAATATTATAGTTGTATTATTTAACAAACACCTCCAGTGTGGCACATTTTTTCTTTTTCAGAGCTCTTTGGCTCAGATGTTCCCAGCAAGGAATGGGCCATGCAGCAAGCTCAGAGTTACTATGAGTGCTTTGGCTTCAGCTGAGCCCCGTGCCTCTCTGTGCTCAGCCTCTCTGTTCAGCATAAGAATAACATTTGTCTAATAACTTGTTTCAAAGGCAACCCACTGAGGGGCGATCTCGTGATGGCGGCCTGCGTCTGGGAGAAATGGAACGTGACTGTTTAATCGGCTACGGAGCTAGTATGCTTTTGTTGGAGAGACTAATGATTTCAAGTGATGCCTTTGAAGTTGATGTCTGTGGACAGTGTGGACTTCTGGGATATTCTGGCTGGTAAGTCAACACCGTCTCTCATGCTACGTCATACCATGTCCCTCATAAGTCACAACTCAAGGACTTCTTCCACCTCTGTGGTCACACTCCCATGGTCTCCATGTGATCGCTAATGTTGCCCCCATCTCTGTGATCAGGAATCCTTTAAGTTCACGCTCTGCTTTCTACACTATTGGAGTTTTAGTTCCCACGAAGTACAAACTCTTTCCTACTTTTTAATATTTCAGTTTCCTTGTAGAACACTGTGTAGCATAAGAATCCTAGCAGATAATATTGCTAGATGTTAGAATTGTAGCTTTTTAAAGAAACTCTGGGAAAAATAAACTTGAAAAATTCTCGTTAGTGGTTTTAGACCCAAAGAGCCAAACATTGCCCTACATCCTACAGAAAATGGTAAGGAGCTAGGACCGTGACCGGATGCTCTGATCTCTTGTCTGCACTGCACTCTGCTGTGGCAAGCTGCTTCACACGTGGACTACATAGTCCATGAGAGCCATGGTTGTCTTAGTCATTCATGGGCCATCAATGAATACCTGCTGAGTGCCAGGCACTGCCTGGACCCCAGTACAGTGGTGCACAAGACAGACAAAGTGCGCTGCCACAGCACTTCTAGATCGTTCTGGTTGCATGCTGTTTCTTCAGCCCGTGTTTCTCCAGCCTAGCATCTGGTTGGTACTTCATGAAGAAGTAGTTGCTAAGCTGGGCACCAGTGACTAACACCTTTCATTTTAGTTACTCAAGGTTGAGATGTGAGGATCACAGTTCAGTGCCAGCTTGGCCAGACAGATCCACAGGATTCTTATCTCTCCAGTTAAGCTCAAGTAGTGGAGTACCATTGGAAAACAAAAAGCTGAGTGAGAATATGAGGTCCTGAGTTCAAGCCCCAGACTTAGTGTTTTATGGGGTTCTTTTCAATGTCATTGCTAACTGATTCCCTACCATTGTTGGCTTGTAGTTTATCGTTTCTATAGTGAGCTCGGCATGCAAAAGCCGACTTAATTGGATCATGCTCTTTGTTTTTTATTTGTGTAATTACCTTTTGCTAGGTCTATTTATGATCTAGAGCCCTGAAATCCCTCTGCAGACCTCTTGTCTGCAGTGACGCCTTGTTCCTGCTCATTCTTCTAACAGAGGCAGAGTCTTACAGGTCTAAGGTACTGAGGGGAAGAGAGGTAACCAAAGCCCTCTCACCTGCCCTGCCCGGAGCCTCTTCATCATGGAGGGGCCTTACCCACTTACCTGGGCAGTGTGAGCCCAGGTGAGCCATCATTGGTAGGGTTGAAGAGTGCATGGGCTACTGTCCCCCTACTGAGTCCTTTAGGGCCTCCTTCCAGACAGTTGAACCTCTGCCATCCTAAGCTGCCAGTTTCTTGGTTGGATAAAACAAATGAGGAATCAGAACTAGTGTCTCCTCAGAATACAGTCCATCCTTGCTAACTAAAGGACAAATCCTTTTAGCTCATTATTTTATGATTCTGGAGCAGAAGAGTTGATGAGTCCCATCTGTAAAGAAATGGTTTCATTTTAGACGCCAATAAAAGAGGTAGCCACTTGCAGTTGGTTCTTTTCATAAACTCGCAGAGATGGGCGACATTCTTCTGAGAAAAAGCCTGGCTCTGTCTTCTATCAATGAGATGGGGGTTTGTTTCAGTCCTGAGATGTCCATTCATCTTTTGAAATGCATATTGAGCTTGCTTTTCATAGTCTGAGCTGTGTAACTAGAGAGAGAAAAAAACAGTAAAGGAAAAAAAGAAATAGTATAATAGAAAGATGGCCTGGAACCTGCTTCTATGCTTCCACCATCAAATTTGGCACCAGGAATTTTAAGTAATTTTCTTAAGGGTTATGGTGCAGAAAGGTCACTTCACTAAAAATAGAGGCTATGAAACTTCCAAAACAGTTCCATTTTCTCCTTCCCCTCCATTGAAAGAAAAAGAAAACAGTAAACCAGATTGCACCAAACTTGGGCCTTTGGTCTGCTCCCCTCTCCCACTGCATTGTCAGGTACAGACATAAGCAGGAAGATGTATACATCAGCAGTATTCTGTTCAGTTCCTGGCTCTCTTGCTCGGACTCTGTCTTACATACAGATCATCTGATGGCCAGGTCTAGTTCAATGTATATTGTATGTACATTCTTTGAAAATGACTTGATCAGGTTATACATTTGGGGGATTTTTACTGCAATTAGGCAGACCATAATGTGTTCTGTCTGATTTTGAGTGGCCTGCTTGTACCCTGTTGCCAACAGAGAAACATCCTAATCCATTCTGTAGTCTGGCTGCTTGCTCATGTGCTGCGTTCTGGCTGTGCCGCATAATGATGCTGTCATTTTCCCCATCATTACCTGGTGGTGTGTGAGGCAGGGTGGGAGGACAACGAACACAGGCCTTCCACGGAAGATGGACATTGTCCTATAATGATCCACACAATGGAGGCTGGCTAATTAGAGCCGTTCAGAGGCTGGGAGCCGGCCTTCGTGGGCGACTCACACATTAGCAAGGCATTGCTATGGGGAGGTTTACAGTAAGACTGTTGTTCCTTGGTGGACATAAAGGGCAGAAGTCACAAAAGAGAACTCCTATTAAGATAATTAGCTCATAGAGGACGTTTCACTGGACAGTTATTTCTCATGTATGGCCACAGTCTTCTGCTTGTGCTGCCTTTGTCCTAAAACATTAGTTTACTGTACTATCAGGGTCAAGTTTCTTCCTTGTGTCTAATATATATTGTGTTTAGTTGAAATGTAAGGTGTCTATGCTATATATGTGTGTGTGTGTGTGTGTGTGTGTATACATGTATGTATATTAATATATTTTATATATGAGTATAAATATGTGTATATCTACATGCATACATAGTTACTTATGTACCTGAGCTTAATGTAGAGATGAACAATGCATGCACCCATTTCTTAGCCTTCACAAGGATAGCTTTACTGTACATACAGTAGCTTCCAATATTAAGAAATAACCAAGACTGAAGAGCTGGATTGGATTCCACTCTTCTGTTCAAAAGTCTTGTTTTTCCTATCAGACTTTAAATATCTCAGGGACAGAATCTGAATTGCAATTGTAAAGCATCTTGCTTAGAATAATCAAGTATAGGGTGATTGAGCCAGTTGAATACTTTTTCAACAACAAAAAAGTCTAACTCCCAGTACTGCTCTGATGGGTCTTATCTCTAGAGCCATTTGAAAACAGTATATAGGCAAATGTTTTTACATTTTTAAAGAGAAAGACCTAGAACTAGTAACCGGTTTAAGTTGCATGCTTTTTGAAACTAAAGCGTGAGCTTTGTCGTATTTTTTATTTTGCTTCTTGTATTTTCTGGGCACATGTATGTATTACTAATGTATGCGAACACTTAGGAATAGAAAGATAAATGCTATGAAGGACTTGGTAGAACAGAGCCTCATGCAGGCCTTCACCTCTGAGTTGCTGTCCCTCTGATGGGTGCTGACTTGGCTTTCAGGTGCCACTACTGCAAGTCATCGTGCCACGTGTCTTCCCTCCGCATCCCCTATGCCTGCAAGCTGCTCTTCCAAGAACTGCAGTCCATGAACATTATTCCCAGGCTCAAACTGGCCAAGTACAATGAGTGAGTGAGGAAGGACTGCAGTTATTAAAAAGACAGCAAGTGCCAGTCTGACGCAGAGCAAAGCAGAAGAGCTGCAGACTCTCCCCCTGTGAACAACTTCAGAGATCATTTTCTTTCCCAGAAGCAAAAACCAACGAAATGGATAGAGAAACTTTGTGTGTTCTGAAGACTTGACTATTCAGCCTTGATCAGTGATCCTGAAGGCTTGGGAGCCCTTCTAACACCGTGGACTACAGTGAGGTCTGACGTAGCCTAAGGGATGCATTTTATTTATGTTCTGATACCAAGAGACTTGCTCATTACAAAGACCTTGCTCTTGAAGCAGAGTGTTTGGGTTTCAGTCCTCCATGCTATCTTCTGGTGACCACAACTCCAAATTTCCATGAGACGGGAGGGTGTGAAGACTTACTTGAATTGGTGGTATGGGCTTGGTGGGGTGCCTTATCCTGAGCAGCTTGGAGTCTGCAAGAAGTCTGTTAAGTGGCCCTGAAGTGATTGCATTCTCTTCTGGCACTGCGTCCCTACCTGTTCTCCCAACAATTCAGCCTTACCCTTGCACACCTAAACTTTGTCATTTTAATCCTGGTGAAATATAATAAATATATTTCTACCTCGTTAAGTAAGAATGTCATCTTACCGACTATTACAGCTATTGTAAACCTCCCTGATCATACTTAGAGATAACCTTTATTAAATACCTAGATATCATTGTCATTTTTTTTCTTCCATTCCTTTCAGGATGTCATCTGTCCATCCTCCTTTTTAACCTGACAACCTTCCGTACCCATTTCTGCTTTACTCTTAACTGCTCTGCTCTGCAACCAGGTAAATACTTGTATGAAGGATTGTTTATGAAATAAGTCAGAGCAGCCTGGAGTAATAGTCAAGGGCTACATTCCAGCTTGTCCCATTGAAAATGTTCCACAGAATATTCATGGTTGTTCACATCAACAAGAATCACACTCCAGTATCAAAATAGGGCTAAGGACACTTGTACAACCTTATTAGTCATCGCAAGCTAATGCACATTGAATTTGAGGACTCAGCCTCACCGCATTTCTTTCACAATAAAGGTATAGAAGTCAGAGAGACTTCACTAAAGATCTGCCGGGAGTGGGGAGGGCATGCCTTAAACAGACTTCACTCTAGAGGCTTCATGGGTAGTGCAATGACAGACCATTTTGAGCACCTCCCTCTACCGTGCCAGTCATTGCTTCCTTTAGTTTAGCTTTAAAAGAATTCTCAAAACTCTAAAGGATGGTATGTGAAGACTGTGTTCCTGATTGTACCTGTGTCACACTGTGCTTTGTGGCTACCTGGCGATGCAGTGGCTCTGCAGTGTGTGACATCTGGAAGAAGTGGCAGTGTGCTGCTGGGCTTGCACAAGGACACAAGCATTGTCATTGAGTACTATGCACTGGACTGAGGGTAAGAATAGAGCAAAACCAGGGCTCCACTACAGAAGATGCCAAGATGTCAGCTTGAGGCCATCTTGAGCTCCAGGACTTAGGAGCATCCAGAGCCCACTGACGACCTG
The DNA here is from genome assembly GCF_031878675.1 of Megascapheus bottae. Taxonomy (NCBI): domain Eukaryota; kingdom Metazoa; phylum Chordata; class Mammalia; order Rodentia; family Geomyidae; genus Megascapheus; species Megascapheus bottae. The sequence continues at coordinate 85,413,038 of NC_143510.1, forward strand.
CTCTCGGGTTCTCATGTACGAGGACTTCCTGATTACAGCTGAGGAACTGGGCCGTTCAGGAACGACGGGCACTACTAGTAAGGGGCCATCTAGGCCGGACTTCATGATCTGCCTTCTTACTGAGGAAGATTTGTTTATAATTCTATTTCTCAATCACTCAAAGTGTCATCTAAAGAAATATTCATTTTTTCCCTTTCTTTTTTCCTATTTTTTTTTCTAGTACTGAGCGTAGAACCCAGGGCCTTATGCATGTAGGCAGCGTCTATAACTCAACACTACATCCCCAGCCCTATGTTTCTATAAATAAATGGGTTTTTAAGAAAATCCATTCCAGACCATTCTGATCTCTCCTTAAAAAAATACTATTTCATAAGACTTGGAAAGTGTGGTATCCACATCTGGTGAAACTGCTCTCAGGTTGGTATTTTAAAAATTAACAAATACAACATTTGGATAGCTGTGTGTATGTGTATAGGTATATGTCTTTGGGGCAGTGCTAGGGTTTAAACTCGGGGCCTCTTGTTCAGCTTGTGTGTTCATCTGGCCCTCTACCACTTGAATCATACCTCCAGCCTTAGTTTTTCTGGTTATAATCAAGATGTAGTCTAGTAGTATTCTTTTCAGCCTAGACTGGCCTCAAATGGCAATCTTCCAAATCTCAGCATCCTCAGTTGTTAGAAATATAGTTGAATACCACAAGGTCCAGTGCTTTCTGAGAAATATTTCAAGAAAAAGAAGCTGAAGGGGACAGGTTGTAACCTACTGTCAGAATGCCTTCCTCGCAAACCTGAGGCCCACCTTCTATCCCCGTCATCATACACACACATACACACACACATAGACGCACAGCAGTATTGGTAAATTAGTTTTTTTCTGTTTTGGGCAGTAGTAGGTAGTGTTATTGTTTAGTGATTATGAGTTCCTTGTTTTAAAAACTCCACTAGATTCCATTTTAGCAATGATGAGAAACACTGTATAAGCCACCCAAAAAGCACTTCTTAACCAAACTTTTTGCCAGTGTGGAAGTGACATCAGCTGAGGCTAAAACCTGCTAAGAGACTGACATGGCATGTTCCCTGGCAGAATTCAAGCTTGGAAAACCAAACAAGGGTACAGAGGCCAAAATCCCAAACACAAAGGTGAGCTCACCTCCATTTTCCATGGCTTGTCAGCTCAGTCTGCTGTGGCAGAATACCACAGGCAGGATGAGTCAGATGACTGAAATGTGTTTCTCCACAGCTGTGGAGGGCGGCTCTCGTGGGACACCTACCTGTACTTCCTCACAGTTTCATCCTGGGTGTGTGCCCCACAGAGGTGTGTATGTAAGTGATGTCTCTAGGGTCCTGGTAAGAATTTTATAAACTGAGTGTTGATGACCTAATTTGTTCATTTTATGAAAACTCACTAAGTGATATACGTAGAATATTTCACTTTTTTGAATGTGTTTTAAAAAAAAAATCTACTAGATGACTAGGTGGCTAAAAACAGTCTAACCTGAGCTCAGTCTCTGCTTTATAGACATGTTGCCTCAAATACAACATACAAAGATAGTATTATGCTTTTGCCAGTCCTGAGGCTGTATTCAGGGCGTGAGCATTGTCGTTGAGCTTTCGGAAGGCTAGAGCTCTGCCACTTAAGCCACAGTACCACTTCTGGCTTGTTCTGTGTATGTGGTACCAAGGAATCCAACCCAGGTCTTCATGTATGCTAGGCGAACTCCCAGCCCCCAAGATAGTATTTTTTGTTCTTTCAGTTTTCTCATCTTTAAAACTGTTGTACCACTCCTAGGGCTCTTTTTAAGGTGAAATATAAAGCATGAATGGCTTAGTATAGCACCTCTCACAAAACAGGCCTTGACAGCTGTCTGCTGTGCCTTCACTGTAATCACTAACCTCACGTCCTGGCTAGCACTGTGGGGAGAGCCCCTCCCCCTAGCCCTCACTATAGAGCTTCCTCAGCCAGTGTGAGGACAGGCCAACCCAAGTTCCTTTGGAAGAAGAAATTTGGCAACAGTGCTGGGCTAAGCATAGAAGCCATGGGTGTTGCAAACATTGTTTGGGAAAGCTGCCCTGTTCAACAGTGACATGGAGGAAGGACAGTGGTGGAGTTCCAGAATCGTTGTTCCCTGGAACAACTATTTCCAAGGACATCAAAGCCAGGCCTGTTGACTGGCCAGGAGTCCCAGCATAGCTTCCTGTGGCCCATAGAATGAATTCTTAAAATGCTTCCATGTGCGGACTGTCAAGTAAGGAGGGGGGGGGGGGGGGGGGGTGTGTGTGTGTGTGTGTGTGTGTGTGTGTGTGTGTGTGTGTGTGTGTGTGTGTGTGTGTGTGTGTGTGTGTGTGTGTGTGTGTGTGTGTGTGTGTGTGTGTGTGTGTGTGTGTGTGTGTGTGTGTGTGTGTGTGTTTTCAAGCCCTTGATTGGGTTGATTGGGTGCTACCTAATGGGATAGTTTTCAACTGATCTGGAGCAGCCAACACCTTTATTTGCAGTAACAAGTCACAGGAGAGCCAACACATCAGAGCTGGTGGCCGGGCCTCGCTATAGCTCTTCAAGTAGGCCAGAGGCCAGTTTCTGAGACCTGTAAATAATTCCACTGTGAAATGGATGGTCAGAAAAGGGACTGTAAAAATAGCACCTATTTACCATCCTTATACATATATACTCCATATGTGTCTTGAAAACTGTATTTCACTTGTTGACAGTCAGATTTTACTACACTAACCCACACTACCCAAAGGTAGGTGGGAAATTAAAACCATACTTTAAAGAGGGGGCATTAAATTCAGATGGAGTGAGTAGCAGTCTCAAAGTATATATTGTCCTTTATCAACACCAAACTAAAGCCACCTATCTGATTTTAGACATGGGTTCCAGAGGCAATTAAGATCTTTGACTTATCAAAATTGTGAGCCGGGTGCCACAGCAGAGTATTTCAGAAGGATGTGCAACATTTTCATTCACAAGTCTCATTTCTCACACTGGTGTCAAAGGAAGGAAAGTGTTTTTCAACTCCAGCTAATATTTGTCATTCATGCCCAATAAATTTTATATCTGGTTTACTCCCAACCATCCCCACGAATGGTGGCAGGGAGGGGCAAGAAGCCATTGAACAGTAGGTCCCAACACTTGCATTGGATTCAGTGGTAAAGTTGGCACTCACACCTTACTAAACTTGTGGTGGTTTGGGTGAACTCATCATACTCTGAATTAGTCACTCCTGTAAAAACATTATTTGGGAAGGGAGAAACTGATACTAACCCTCTTTCATTCAGTACTGATGACATTAAGAAATAATGACATTTAGCTTAACTTATCTGAAATGATTGTAGGCCAGATGGTACTCAAAGTGTGGTCCCCAGAACCAGCAACCCAAACCTGTAGTGATGGAGAACTCATGTGGTTCCAATGAAGGCTAAAAAAATGAGATCTAGGATTATAAGCTGTGAGAAGTTTGCATCCCACTTTTTCTTAGAGTCCAACCTTGGAACCATCAAGGAGAACTAGCTCTACTTTTCTTTGTCTTATGCTAGACATACCTTCCCATTAAGCAGCATACTCTATTGCCTAGGGACACTTCCCAGCCTGTCCCACTCCTGCTCTGCCAGTGGAGACCCGTAGGCTGTTGGCAGGTGTATCTGATTTATTTAGGGACTGCTCTTCTCCAGCAACCCAGATGGGACTTCTCCCTTGAATCAACTGGTTTCTGATTCTCCAGTCCCAAGTTTCCACTTTGTCCTTCTTCACCTTCCTTTCCCCTCTCTGCTAGAGTTGCATTCAATTCTCACAAAGCCAATATACACCACCTTTCAGAAGGACTGCTCTTAAAGACATAGTTTCTGTCCCCATCCCTGACCGAGTCCTGGGTGAACTGTGATAGCACCCCTTCTCCAAAAGCACGGCTCAGCAGAGGTAGCAGGTTCTGTGCGGTTTCTCTGGGCCACAGGTGGAGTTTGGTGATGGAGTTTTCAACCATTCCAATTTGCTGAGCCTCCAAGGTTGGGGATCCTCAGTGTGGCTTACCTTAGAGCCATTGTCCTAAAAGTGAGTGTGGGTAGTAGTGTTGTCAGCCTAAGGGAGAGAGCCTGGCCACTCAGTCCTCTCCATACCCTCCTTACCTGTCTTGTCTACCCTTACAGGTTTATAGCAAAGTAAGACTAGGTCTTACCCGCTAGGGTTGTGGAACAGGTGAATTAGTTAATCCAAGTAAGTAGAGCATTCAGATTATTGATTGCCTCTGCCAAACAATGCAGATTAGCTCCTTTTCGTCGCTTTCTATATGGAAGCAGCTCAACCAAAGTACCAGGGACCTTCTGAGTTGCTGTCCACTTAGATGTCTGCTGCAGTTATGGGATGTCTAACTACATCCCTAGTCTGTACTCACTAGAAGCCAGTTTCATCTCTTTCATTGAGACCATCAGAAATGTCCCAGGCATTGACAAATATCCCCTAAAGTACAAAAATCCCTCTAGTTTAAACCACCATTCTAGACAATGCATATAAAAGTGCTTTATATTACAAAGCAATTGAGAACAATTTCAAAATATACTTGGGTGGATTTGAGCACAAGAACCTGATAAATGATCAGCTAGTAGATAACTCCGTAACTGATAACAAGTGCTAACAGCTCAGCACCCCTGCTTTTGCTTTAATGGTTCATTTGTAATGACATCTGCTAAACCATGTTGGTTACACATGGATCATTATGTTAAGTAAATTGCAATTTATTGTACAATGTACCTTTGTTTATCTGATGATAATGATATAGACATAAAATAGTTATTCAGTTTTCCCTTAACTTCATTTTATTCTGGATCTGGCCAATTTGTTGTTGCCAAAGACGTGGCATGGTTGTCTTCTTTTACCAGTTAGCCTCCAGTTTTGCATCTGCCTTCCCATGGCTACGTTTGTTCAGCTTCCTGTCTACCCCAAGGCCAGAAGCCTCACCTTCCCCTGAAAGGGCCCTATGGGAATAAATAAGGTCACAGACTCTGTGAGACAGTCTATCATTGCTGTGTGGGAAAATACCTGGCCTAAACAAATTAACCCATGTAAGCACTCATTTTGGCTCATGATGTAAGTTTCAGTCCATTAGGGAGGACATGGTTGAGTAACTCACATCATGGTTGACAGGAAGCAGAGTGAGTAGAGCACGCCTGTATTTGTGAGCTCTCTCCTCTTTTTCCCTCTGTTCCATCCGGGCTTCAAGCCTGTGGAGTATGACTATCACCTTCAGGGTGTGACCTCCTCCTTTTAGTTAACCCTCTTCCCTCAGGCTGCCTGCGTATTTCCTGGTTATTTTCTGGCCTCCAAGACCTTCCTTTAGAATCTGAACAGAAGCCTCCACCTGGTAACACATTCAGTGTGCCAAAAAAAAAAAAAAGAAAAAAAACAGCAGGAGGTGATAATGTCAAAATCAGTTGCTAGCTGGAGAAGTACCTGGGCTCTCTTGGCCCAAGGCTGCAGTGTCCTCTGAGGGCCTACGTGACTAAATTTGAGGATACACTGCCTCAGTATCCCTTGAAAGCAGATCTCTCTTCTCAAAGCAGTTTTTCTAATGAGTTAACATCTTTACACTCTAAAAACCTGTATTGGATACAGGATGGACAAAATCTGGGATTGTCTGAAGGTATCTTTTATTGTCTATTTAGTTTTGTTTTTCTTTTTGCCAATCCTGGGACTTGAACTCAGGGCCAGGGCACTGTCTCTGAGCTAGTACTCTACCACTTGAGCCACAACTCGACTTCTGCCTTTTTCTGTTTATGTGGTACTGAGGAATCAGACACAGGGCTTCATGCATGCTAGGCAAGCACTCTACCACTAAGCCACATTCCTAGCACAACCAGTTTCTTTATAATGACTCAAATCCCTTCAGCAGCCACTTTCCTTGTCCCCAACTTTATACTGTTTCTTTTCTGAGCAAATTGAGTTACTTTTTTTTTTTAACAATTCCACCCTTCTTTTGTTCACATGAGTCACTGTAAAAGCTTATAACCATCATCTCCAAATTTTTCCAAATGCCTCCTGCAAACCAGTTGCAAAGACTTCTGAACCAAACTGTCCAGTGATGGCAGCCATAACCCCACTTCTTGGTTACCAGTTTTCTGTGCTGGCTTTTTGTCTCTGTAACAAAATCCCTGACATAAACAACTTAAATGGAAGGTTTCCATTCCTCACGGTGGGAAAGGGCATGGTGGAACAGAGAAACTCCCTCCTTTTTTCCACTTTTATTCCACCCAAGTTCTCAGCTTATGGGATGGTGGCTCACATATACAGGGCAGATCTTTCCAGCTTAGTTAAAAATCTTGTCTGGAAATGGTCTCACAGACAAACCCAAAGATATGCTTTACTAATCCCCAATAAACTTCTCAATCCAATCAAGTTGATAATGAGGATTAACTGTCATGGTGTCCTAGGAGAACCCTCTTCCAAGTAACCTGATTTGTACTTTAAGATGTCAATCCTGGGGCTGTGTTCCCAGAGAAGAAATCACAGCGTCTTTGTGAGTTACTAGAAGTATTCCTTCCCCGTGGCTGTGCATCTCCCATGTTCCACAGAGATCTCCAATCTGTCCAGACTGGAAATGGATACACGACAGTCCAGAAAATGAACCAACAGGCCATGGGTAACTTATTGCCTGCTGTGTCTGTAGGGAGAGTTGTTCTAATTATCTTATTCTGTGTCAGATGTTACAAAAATCTAGGAGTAAATATTTGCGGAGATGATGAGACAAGCATAGTTCTGACAGCACAGATGTTATAGACCTTTTCTTTTAAATAAAGCCAGGGATGACAGATATGCATATGTTTTGGTCCCTCTCGGAGTCCCCTTGATATTTCCTGATTGCCCATAAGTCAAATGTGTTAACTCTGAGTTTTGCAGCTCCTCAGATCTACAACACCAGGCTGGAGTTCAGGGGGAGGGGGAGCAAGTGCATACTATGCTTAGTAATTGGACTACCTGTCCTCAAGTCCCAGCCATTCGCACCTTCTAGTTTGTATGATCATGGGCAAATTATTTTGCATCCATTTCCCAAGTTCTCAGTACACTCATCCCTAAAAATGAAATAACATTAGTATTTATTCATAGGGCTAGTGAAGTCAATTGATTGAGCCAAATAGTAGGTGGTCAACAAATATTAGCTATCACTAGGTTTGATTGCACATTATTTCCTTAGGAAAGTTATTCACCACCTTTTTTTTGCCAGTCTTGGGCTTGAACTCAGGGCCTGACCACTGTCCTTAGGCTTTCTCAAGGCTAGCTCTCTACCACTTGAGCCACAACACCACTTCCTGCTTTTTTTTCTGTGTATGTGGTCTGAGGAATCAAACCCAGGGCTTTGTACATGCAAGGCAAACACTTTACCACTAGGCCAGTTCACCATCTTTCTATAATAGCATTTCTTCTCTTTTTAAATTAAGTTCAATTTAGCTATATGGTAGATTATTTTTCTTTTTTCATATAATCCCTGGATGGTGATATTTAAAGTTTTCTAAATTTTCATTTTTACCAATTCTTTCTTCTGTCATCTTCATTCTATTCTTGGGCCAATTTGGTACATGTTTTATTTGTTATTATGTTTCTCAACTCTAGTATTTCTATCAAAAATACTCTGTATTCTATTTATTGGCTGTAACTTTTACTCTGTATGCATGTGTGTGTGTGTGTGTGTGTGTGTGTGTGTGTGTGTGTGTGTGTGTGCTAGTCATGGGACTCAATCTCAGTGCCTGGTGCTGTCCCAAAGCTATGCTCAAAGCTGGAATCCAACCACTTGAGCCATAACTCCACTTCTGGTTTCCTGATGGCTAATTGGAGAAAAGAATCTCATAGACTTTCCTGCCCAGGCTGGTTTTGAACCATAATCCTCATATCTCAGTCTTCTGATTACATTAGGATTACAGGGGCAATGCATCAGCATCCAGCTCTATCTCACTGACTTTTTGGACCATTGTTCAAATAAATGCTTTAATATCCATATCTAATCATTCTATATCTCCATCATCTTCAGCTTGGTATACATTGAGTATTTTTTCCCTTCCCAAATATGTAAATATCTTAGGTTCTTTGTATTCCTGGAATATTTGAATGTTATATTAGGATTCTTGTTTTATAAAACCATATATAGAATATTAGTCAAAGAACTAAAAAAGAAATTTAAGATGTGCATATGGTACTGTTGGTCTTCCCTAGCATCCTTGCTGCATATTGTCAGATTTCACATGATGCATATATACACATGCATCTGTGTATGTGTATGTATGTGTGCATGTGTTTGGATATGTGCATGGAACATAGCATTAATGTCCCCCATACAAGAATCTGGTGACCTGTGAAAGAAAGAATTTGTGTATGAAGGAATCTTTGGCTTATGTGCAAAGGAAAAAGTCTCCCCTGGAAAAAAGCAGACCTTACACATTTAGCAGACCCTTGTGTCCACAGAAACAGTCACTGGCAATTAGGCAACTGCAGCAAGATCAGAGGCAAGAGCCAGTACAGGGCACAGGAAGATCACCGCCTTCTATCTCTGAGTTATGGGCGGCCAAGGTTGCCCCCCCTGTGTCCAATCTGCTCTGAGCTTTTCCTGCTGTGGACAGAGGCCCTGGGGACTCTTACACACCCCAGTTTTCATGCAGCGTACTGATCCCTTTTTCACATGAATGAAAAACTCCTTTGATTTTCAATCCTCACGTCTGTTTTATGTAATACTTAACTTATGTGCCAGAATTGTTCTGCACCTTAAAGGGGGTCTTGCACTGGGTTATTAAAATCAGCCCTTCGGTGAAGAGTCGCTTTGCCCACTTACAGGATACCCATCCTGCCTTTCTTAATGGTGCTCATCTCGTTAAACCTGGATTAGGGAGCCAAGGACCAAGCAGACCAGCAGCTGGAACTCTGCCAGAGCCTATGGATCAGTTTGGTCCAGCCACAAAAGAGCCTTTAAAGAAATATTATGATTTGCTGATCAGCTGATCTGGCATCCTTACAGCCTTCCAGCCCTGCTTCTCTTTGAGATCCAGTGCTTCATAGTGTCCGTTCCAGTTAAAACTATGTTAAGCCACTAGCAACGTTGACTCTGTGGTTCTACTTTGCTTGTTCAGTTGATCCAATGAGTTTTTTCACTATTCATGGATTTCCATCTCCAGGGAGATCTGTGGAGGAATTAAACTATTTATTTCTTCAAACAGCCAGCATTCTTTTATGTTAAAAAAAATGATATCTCTAAAGAATAATGCCATTTAATTGGGACATAAAATACAATTCAGGAATATTTTGGGAAACCGCAGCTTTAATAAGTTCAGCACATCCTAGAAATATTTGGTGCAAAAAATCAACACTAAGATTTATAAGGTTTCCTGGGCATTGAAGAAAAATGAAGAATGTTGAGGCTTCCATGAACAAAATCGCAATCACAATTGTTTTGTTGCATGCTTGTAACCCCTACAACTCCTGAGGTCTGAGCTGAAGGGCCTTCAGTTTAAGACCAGTCTAGGCTCTATCATGAGACCCTGTCAAGAAGGAAGGAGGAAACTACCCATGCGGGAAGATGAACTTGATTTTCAGAAGATGCAGAGTATCCTTTACCTCACTGCTACATCACCACAGGAAGAAAGATGAGCAGTATCTATAAACTTCTCAGAAAAATAAAAAGTTCCACACCTTCCTTCTTCCAAATATAAAAACCAAAAAGTAAAAGACATGGAGAGCATATAGTCCAATAAATGCTTACTAATGAAACCATACAATCCCACCTAGCTACCACAGGCAATCTGCAGTAAAAAGAGAGTAAGGATAATGATTGTTTTTAATATAGGACTGAGTAATTTATGTAGATAATTAGAAATCATATGAATATAAACCGTGATTACTTAGAAATAACATAATTAGTAAATATCTGGAAAAAAGTATACGGTAATTTTTGCTCTTTTTCTTTTTTCTTACCTTTTTGTCTCCTTTTCCTCCTTCCTCTCTTCTTCCCTCCCTCCTCCATCCTCCTTCCTTTCCTTTCTCCTTTTCTTCCTCCCTCCTTCCCTCTCTCCCTCCCTTCTTTCCTTCCTTCTTTCTTTCCTCCTTCCCTCCCTTCCTCACTCCCTCCCTTCCTTCTTTCCTTCCTTCCCTCCCTCCCTCCTTCCTTCCTTCCTGCCTTCCTTCCTTCCTTCCGTCCGTCCTTCTTTCATCCCTTCCTTCCTCCTTTCTTTCCTCCCTCCCTTCCTTCTTGCCTGCCTGCCTGCCTTCTGAGTATAGAATTAAACCCAGGATTTAGGATTTACCCATGCCAGGCAAGTACTCTACCACGGAGTACTTATACCCCAAACTATATATCTTGAGTACAAAGGATATGCAAATTAGTGGTAGAGGTTTCCCTACCAAGGTATAGGCCTTGGGTTCAATCCCCAGTACTACAAAACAAACAAGCAAAAACCAGAGAAACCAAGTCATAGGTTAAAAAGGGTATTTAATGTATAAAAGGAGATATGATAAATTAATCTTACAATTAATAAAAATAGTGATAGAAGAAAGACAGAAAGATGTGGGCAGATGTAGGTGCATTGTAATTTGTATTATGGTCAATACTTTGAGGAAAACAGAAATATATAAAATTAGACTACTAGTCTATTAAAATAAATTATGAGCACTAAACTGTTCATGTAAATACAAACTAAAAATCTTCCAAAATCATCAGAAAATGCATGCATAGAATAAAATTCAGAAAACACAAATTACATAATAATTTCTAGAAGGAATAAGGTAGTATAACAAAATTTAAAAATGAACACTAATCTATCTGTTACAATCATTAAATTCAAATGGAAAAAACAAACTTTTTTGCCCATACCCAGGCTCAAATTCAGGGCCTCACATTTTTTTACCTTTTTTGCTCATGGCAGGTATGCTACCCCTTAAGTCATGGCTCCAGCTCAATTTTTGCCAGGTTAATTAGAGATGGAGTCTCATGGACTTTTCTGCTCTGGCTAGCTTCATCTCAATCCTCAGATCTCAGCCTCATGATTAGTTAGGATTATAAGCCTAAGCCACTGGTCATTGGCTGAAAAGCATTTTAAAAATAAAGTTTCCAGCCTGTTTCAGTTCAGTCTTGTAGTAGGGAGCAAACCCAAAATTTAGTATCCTACAAAGTCTAGGACATAAATACAAGGCAATGTTTTCTAGGAAATATAAACAGAAAGAAAGCAAAAGTAATCACTTAATAAAATTCAAGGTAAAAACGTCAGATGGAGTAAATAAAGGTCTTTTAGAGTGTAATTAAGACCTTACATTCACGTTTATTCATACACCAAATGCAGTACCATTCAAATTCATGAAAACACAAAGCAATGAAAAGAAGAAGAAATAGAAGTAGGAGATTTCATCTCTCTAAACAGATATAGTTTGCCAAGTAATATGGAAGCTGATAGAGGCTCAAATAAAATAATTTGGGGGAACTTAATGCATTGGGTTTTACACAACCAAATTAGGAATTTGATTACTAATTCTCTTCTCATGGACCCTATATAATAACCAATTCCACAGTCAAATTGAAGGAAAACTAAAAAGCAATGCTGAAACTAGAAAACAGAAAACAAAAACCACCACAGTCATTTAATCAGAGGAAATCAAAACAAACTACAAAACATTTGGGATATGACAAAATTAAGAAAACATTTCCAATTTAAATGAGCTAACACTAAAGTAATACAGAGAAAAAAATCCATGCCCCAAGCATTCATGTTTATGAATATATGAAATAAATAAACACATAATCTTACTTAAATATTAAAAAGAACAAAGGACTAAACATAGTGTGAACAGAAGGTAAAGCTAAAGTAAAGCAAGAATTTAATACATAAAAAGTTAAAGAGCTCTAATAAATGAAAGGGATTTGTTAAAACAAAAAACTAATCAAGGGAAAGAGAAGAACCACAATAAAGAAGTATGAAAATCTGAATAAACAAAAAGTTATTTAGTAAACTAAATAATTGTATGAGTCTTACTTATTCCGTATTTTTTAATGGGATAAGATGATTTTCCAAGAACTATGTGTGCCTAATAGTTACTGTAGAAAAAGGGGTTGGGGAGAGAAATCTAAATAAATTAATAGGTAGGAAAAAAACAGTTACAAAGTTTCAGCTAGCTCTTCCACAAAAAAAAAAAAAAAGCCCCACAGTTTAGTGGCTTTAGAAACTTGAACAATTTTTTTTTTCCTGAAACATTGAAAAATACAGCTCCGAAAAAGCCATGCAGAAAGATGTGGAGCGTTAAACCCAGGGTAGAGATTTGGAGAGACATTAACTTTTCCGTGTAAAAGCTAGCCCCCGTGAAGGGGCTTCCCTCATTTCTCAGGAGCTGTACAAAGCACTAGCTTGACCGAGGTCCAATTATTTGAAACTAAACTACAATGAGGGCCTGAAAACCAGAACAATCATGGATCAGGAGTCTTGGAGGGATCTTACCAGTAGTGACTGGGCAGAAGGCATGAGAGATGGTTGGAGAGAGGAGAGGACCTGTCGTCCTTCAGAAAAATTTGAGCAATAGGGAACTCCTATTCCTGAAGGGTACTCTGGTCACAGGCCCTGCCATCCCTGGCCAGGAACAAGTTCCATCAACTGAGAGCTGTTGGAATAGCATTCAGCTTTCAAGGCCTGCCTTACTGTGTATGTGTGTTGGCTACTAGGTAGGTCAAAGGGCTTTAACCCCAAATCTTCAAAATCACATGAGATTCACAGACTTCCCCCCACAGGAGAGCAAGCTGCTAGACAGGGTCTGAAAGCTTTGAGGTTCACTTCTGGAAATTGAATTCTAGGCAGTGTTCACTGCTCAAAGGAACTGAGCACTTAGAGTCTAGGACCTCTGAATCATGTGACTTCTACAACCTCCCCCTCCACAAGAGGTAAAATGTCAGAGTCTGTAAGCCTTGAGATTGGTAGGCAGAGAGTCTAGGTCCCTCAGTTCTCCCACAGCTACTACATAGCTCTGGGCTGTTTACTCCCCCTACTCTCTAGTCACTCTTAGGCATGGACAAACTGCTGCCCTTGGGGACAAACTCAGGGACTTGGAGAATAAATAAGAATCTTCCTGGCCCACAGGATATACCTCCCTACAACCAGAAGTAGCTCTTAGAACAAAGTGGGGAAGCTTCCATAGTGACAGCAACACAGAAGCAGACTACAGAACCATTTACAAGAGCTAGTTTTTATCCATCTATCCAATTCTGGAGGTCAAGTCCAGTGCCCTCAGAATGTTGGGAAATTCTTGGAGGAGCCCTACTCTCCTAGTCCAGTAGTGATTATCCTTCCTGAACATTGAGTGTTAATCAACTGAAAGACTTCAACCAATGTCTTGGACTCAGATGCAATGAATCCCTTATAGAAACGCAAGATGTATGGAAGGAAAAAAAAACAAATGACCCCTTCAAAACTCAACAACTCCATAGTAATAAGTACTAATGATGTAGATGAAATCTTTAAAAATATTTTAAAAAATTTTTTTTTCATTAGAAGCTGGACCCTGGTAGCTCATGCCCGTAATCCTAGCTACTCAGGAGGCTGAGATCTAAGAGTCATGATTCAAAGCCACCTGAGGCAGAAAGTCTGTGAGACTCTTTCCTCCAATTAACCACACAAAACCCACAAATGGAGCTGTGGTTCAAAGTGGTAAAACACCAGCTTTGAGCACAAAATCTCAGGGACAGGCCCTGAATTGAAGCCCCATGACTAATAGAAAAATAATCATAACTAGAATAGCTAATGATAGAGAACCCAAATAAATGAAATTCAAGAAAACTCAAGAAGTTGAAGTAAATAAAGAGACAATGCAAAACATGAAATAGGAATGATATAAAGATGTAGAAATTTTGAGAAATTCTGGAAATGAAAAGCTCAACAAATCAAAATTTTAAAGCTCGGTTAAAATCTGTTCAGTAGACTGGAGCAAACTGAAGACAAAATGTCAAAGTTTACTGACAAACTTGCAAGACCTGTTACACATCATTAAAAGACCAAACTTACAATTATTGGGCACAGAAGAAGAAAAGATGCAAGCTAAAGGCATAGAAAATATTTTCAATAAAATATCAGAAAACTTCAAATCCTGAGAAAGAGGTGGTTGTCCTGGCTTTTGAGATTCTGAACAAATAAGATTTAAAAAAATCTTCCCAGACCACATTACAGTTAAAACAATAAGTACAGAAAAGAAGAAAAGCTGTAAGAAAATAAACGTACAAGCTGAAAGCTACAAGGAGAAAAGTGTCAAGACAACTGTAAAGGAAAATCCATTAGGATACTAGCAGATTTCTCAACAGAAACACCAAAGACGAGTAGGGCATGAAACTATATATTACAAGTCCTGAAAGGAAATAACTATTAACCTAAATTACTGTACCCAGTAAAGCTATCCTTCATTATTAAGGAAAGGATAAAAATCTTTGGGGATGGTGGCAGGACAAGATGACAAATTAAAAGCATTTGCTCTGTGAATGAGAAGAATCCATTGACCCAAAATATAGCAGCAAACTCTGAGGAAGATAAGAAGGGGAGACAGGAAAACAGGAAGTTTCTGGGCTCTCAAGAAATCACAAAGAAGCAATCAGGATAGAAAAAAATAGCAGCAAGGAGTTAGGAACCAGCATCTGTATTCCCAGCTGAAGGAGAGGAACTGAGAAGTCCGCAGGTAAGAATCAGATGATTTCTCGCCCTAAAGAATGACAGCAGTCGGAAAAACTACCTGAGAAATTTATTACTACAAGCCCAGAGACTTGGAAGGTGGAGACAGGTCTTCTCAGAGAGACTGGACTGCAACTGGGATGAGAACAGAGATGTTCTGTGTCTTCCCTTCCCTCCCCCCCCCACCATGTTCTAGGAAGTGAAAGAGTGAAAGAGAGGCTTCATTTTAAGAAGAATTTTCTAGGGCCAGGAGTTTAGCCTAGTGCTAGGGTGCTTGCCTAGCATGCATGAAAGCCCGGATTTGATTCCTTGGCACCATATGCATAGAAAGAAAAAGCTATGACTTTGGGTATATGTAAATGAATTACATGCTTTTAAAACACAAATGAAAAGAAGCTAAGTGAAACAAATGAATCCATTTCTAATTTCAGTCTTTGGGCTCAGTAGTAGTCCCTCATATCCTTATGATGAGAACAAGTTGGATAAATTGAATAGCAATGAATGTTTGGGAACTGCAAATATTCAGAAGCAGGAGGAACCAGAGAGTCAGGATCTGTGGACCAGGATACCTGGAGCAGAAATCACTGGAACCATGAACTGACAGAAATATTTAAATCATCATTTTCATGAGTTTCCAAAGAGTGACACTCTTAGAGACCTCAGCATTCAGGAGACTCCAAGTTTTTTCATACTTTACTTCCAGTAACCCTATCAGGTTCTAGGAAGACCTCAGAAAGATTGTTTTGTGTTTCTAGTCCAGGAGGGTGGACATAGCATCTACTTGGCTTTGAAAAAAAAGGAAACCCCTTATGAAAATTACAGTCCAGAGACACTGACCCATTGAAAAGATTTAACTAGAAAATTATAGAAAACTCCCCCTCTCCCATACTGCAATAATGGATTACCACTAAAGCAACTGCAAGACATGTACTATATAAGAGGAACACTGAATTCAAATGGGAAAAACAAAGAATTGAAGTGTAGATGAAGCTCTGACATCTATAGCTATGGCAAACAGTAAACAAGGTCTAACACTATCCCAAATTAATGTAACTTCCCACAGTAAACTCTGTTTTTACTTATCCACTGTAACATATCCAGCTGTCAACAACATTACAAAGCATCCTTAAAGGGACACTGTAGAGAATAATGGAAGAACTGAATAATCAAAGATCAATTCTCCAAGAAGACATAATAAATAAAAAGAATTGATGACCTAATCTACATGGAAGAATTTTTCCCAGTTTGAAACAATTACTACATTGAACAGTTTGAGCAAAATATTCCCTGATGACAAAAGAAACTATAAGAAAAAGAACTTAAGCTGTTTTGAGTAGCCTTATTTTGTAGTAATATTGATATTTCTCTTCTGAAACTATCACACACACAACTATAAAAAAAACACTGTCTTAATCAGTTAGTGACTTACAGCCAAGTGCAAGAGATAGCTATAGAAACCAATAATCATTGAAGTAAGATAATAGGGATGTGAACAATATTTAACTTTTTGTGATAAAGCCATGAAAAACTTCTCAGAAACAGCAACAAATAACCCATAGATGAATTTCATGGATCACTGTGCAAGGATAGAAAGCAGGGAAGTGATTGGAATACAGGCAAATCATGCCATAGGCTCAAGAGCCAACTTACAGACAGAATGATTTTGTACCCAAAATAACAGTGGATTGAAGCATATCAAAGTTATTAAATTTTATCACGTCATACTACTACCACAGTACAGCGCTCAATGAGGGTTATCTTCAAGGGAATCTGGAGAACAAAATTATTATTTTGGAAGCTTTCATGTAGATGGAGAGAGCCATTCATTTCTCTTGCCTTTACAACATGAATTCTACCTCAAGGCAGTTAAAAAGTTGACGGAAAACCTTATTATTTAGAAATCCTGATAAAACATGCATAAGGGATGACATAAACAAATATTACTATTTTTGCCGTGAGAAAAAAATAATAGCACTAAGCAATGATCATCATGAGTGTTTAAAAAAAAAAAACACTAAGTAGCCTGGGACCAGTGGCTCATGCCTGTGATTCTAGCAACTCAGGAAGTTGAGATCTGAGGATCAAGATTTGAAGCCAGCCCAGGAAGAAAGTCCATGAGACTCTTGGCTCCAAGTAAACCAGAAAACTGGAAGTGGTGCTGTGGCTCAAAGTGGTAGGGTGCTAGCCTTGAGCAAAGAAGCTCAAGGATAGTGCCCAGAGCCTAAATTCTAGTCCCAAGACTGACAAAAAGAACAACAAAAAAATAAAACTAAAAACCCACTAGGTGAAGAGCATTTAATGGAGACCTTTATAAGAGTAGACCTTCAATAGACACATGAAGAGAACATAAACATCTCTGGCCATCAAAGAAATGCAAATCAAAATAACATTGAGGGGCCAGGAGTTTAGTCTAGTGGTAGAGTGCTTGCCTAGCATGCACGAAGATCTGGGTTCGATTCCTCGGTACCACATACATAGAAGAAGGCCAGAAATGGTGCTGTGGCTCAAGTGGTAGAGCTCTGGCCTTGAGAAAGCCCAAGGACAGTGCCCAGGCCCTGATTTCAAGGCCCAGACTGGCAAAGCAACAACAAAAACAACATTGAGATTTTACCTCATCCCAATTAGAATGGTTCTTATCAAGAAAACTAACAGATGTAAGCTGGGGTAAGGCCAGTAGGGAATGCTTGGAATGTAAACTCATTCAACCACTCTGAAAAGCTGTGTGGAGTTTCCTCAAAAGACTAAACACAAAGCTTCCTTACTCAACCCTTCCACTCCCAGGCATTTATCCAGTTGACCACAAACCAGGTCACGCTAAAGCCAACAGCACAACCATATTTATTGCAATATTGTTTACCATAGCTAAGACACGGAATCAACACAGGTTGTTGATCCCCTCAGTGGATGAATGGATCAAGAAACACACACACAGTGGAATTATATGCTCCATCAGAAAAAATGACATTGCCCCATTCATAAGGAAATGGAAAGACTTGGGAAAAAACTATATTAAATGAAGTAACCCATACCCAAAGAAACACAGGTTGCACAATATACCTCATCTGTAATCATTAGAATGTGCCTATAAATTTGTAAGCAAACCCAATGGATAGTCAGTGACAAAAAAAAAACAAATTACTTATTCTTAGGAGAGGATGACAAGGGCTCAATAGGTATATGCAAACACTCACACAAAATGATGCTTATTGAAATGAACTCCAAGAAGAGGAAACTAGATTTTTTTAAAAAATTTTTATATTGTGTGGTGTTTTACCCCGTTTTTCCTCCTTTGTTACTGTTTTTGATTACTGTACCTTTTGGATATAAGTTTATCTTATTTGGGGAAGGAGAGGAGGAAGCACAGAAAGTGTGGGACAAAGGGTAAATTCAGCAGTGACACTGACTAGACACTATGTTGGAAATGAATTATACAATTTGGTGGGGAAGGGAGTCAGGAAAGAAAAAAACTGGGAGAAAATGAATGACAGGATGACACTGTTCAAAAAGAAATGTACTCAATACCTGACTTACTAGCTGTAACCCCTCTGTATATCACTTTACAATTAAAAAAACAGTAACCTAACAATGGGCCAGGTTGATAACACAAACCCTTAATACAGCTGAGTGCCACTGAATGATTCCAGGTGTGACAGTAACACATCATTTGCTTTCACATGGTCAAAGCAAGTCACAAAGCCAAATCCAACAACAGTGCAAAGGAGGTGTGTGAGCTGTGCCCTGACGGGAAGGGAGAAATCCAGGAAAGGGGGGAAGGGAGCAAATGTTTAATGGAAATTCTGTAACAAAGATTCTGTAAGCACACTTTTTGCTCCTGAACCTAATTCTTCCTCTATTCAAACCTAATGCTCATGTCTGTACCCAGAAGATGGCTGAAGGTGAACTGAAAGTGCAGGTCTTTCTGTGGCATGTCTATGACATGTAGTAAGTCCTCCTTCTTTGCCCTTGATAATGTCTTTGCAGTGGACATACAAGAGGGAGTGGCCTTACACATTCCTCTTCAAAGAAGCTTCGGGGCCACCTCATATATGTTTCATGTCTTCCTTGAACTCTCTCAAGGATCAAAGAAGATAGCTGCACTGATTCTCTAGTGATAGTAAAACTCTTACTATCTTAAAGTAGACACATTCAAATATCAGGATACCCCTGTCTTCCATTTTGTGATGGTAAGACTGTTATGCACAGGTTTTGATTTCATGCTCCCAGGCCTGCAGATTCTTAGGGAAGCAGGGAGCTCTTCAGGTTGCAGGGCCGGTTCCCCTTGTCTCTCTGTATCTCACTTTAGACACCAGTGGCCGCTTGAAATTGGCTCAAGTCAAGGATGGAAGAATCCAAGACTCAGAGCCTGTGAGCATGATAAAGTCCTGTGGACTTCAGGATCCAGTCACTAGACACCTAGCGTGTTTTCTCCTTTGCCTTTGCCTCTGTCCTGACCAGCTAAGCCCCTTGTGCGGTTCATTCAACTTTTGGCTTGGTTATCACTTTTCCAGGAAGCCTGCTATGGTTCCAGCCTCCCAGCCTATCACCCCCCCACAGACACTACTGCCTCTCAGGGTCTTCCTGTGATCTGGTAGAGGACTTGTTACGCTGTGAACTTGTAGAGGACTATTCGGAGCAGGGTCAAACCCCAGTCATGTTCCTTTCAAGACATGAACAAGAATGATATGTATTTATGCTAACTGAGATCATGTGAAGGAAAACATCAGCACAGTCAATACATAATGGTAATTGGTAGCGATTACTGTGATGTGAGGAGTAAATCTAAGCACTTGGTGTTCAAGTTTGAAACTCTCTTCCACCATTCTCCCCCATCCCTCCCAATCCTACCCCCGCTCCTCAAGTGAACACACTCTTATGACCAGCTCCTAGACAGTATTGTTTTTAATCTCTTTCTTTTGCAGCGAGATACAGCATTATTTTTTAACTCTATCATCTTTCCACCCAACAATCCCCCCCCCCCAATCCATCATAGTACTTAATGGGCATGCTATATAATCTAATTGTGTCAAGCATATTGTCTAGCTCCCCATGCTTCAACATAAGCTCAGATAACCTGGGACTCCTCTGGAAGTAGTGGGGTAGGAAGGAATCAGCAGCATCTGGTTGGGGCGGGGGGTGAGGTGGCTCTTCTCCCTGCATCCCTGAAACCACTGCTCTAGTAGCCACAACCCTTCCTCTAGATTCTTCGTACCACCCTGCCCCTTGCTGGAAGTTGTCTTAATGGTAATACCAGCGCGAACCATCCTGCCCCACACGCCCTGGAGACCACCCCTGCCCCACAGCATCAATGCAGGGCTTTTCAAGACACTTGGGACGGGGTGGAGGTGATCACCTTTAAACTCTAGGGCCACAACTAAAGCTGTCACAGGAGCTCCCTGGTCAAACTGGGGGAGGGGCTGGCACCAGTCCCCGCCCTCCTGGGGGTCACAGCTCAGGTGAGGCGGCCGGGGCCACTCAGACCTCTGCCTTCGGAGCCCCGCAGTCTCGGCCGCCTCGCGCACCACCAGGGCGCGCGCGGATGGGCGCCATCGCCTTTGGCTACCGCAGCTTTTCCCGGTCCTTCTGTCTTAGCCGAGCCTCCTGGCGGCCGAGGACGGGCTGGGGCTGCTCGCGGCGCACCGGGAGGTGAAAGTTCCTGCGGAAACCGCCGCGCTTCCGAGCCGCGGGGCAGGGAGGTGGGGAGATGCGGAGCAGAAAGCGTGCCTCGTAGCAGGGACCGGGTCCCCGTCCACTCACGACCTCTTAATCTCCCGCCAAACCTTGACATCCGGGCACCTGTACCCCATTCCACAGACCGGGGTGGGGTGGGGGAGGCCGGGGTCCCGGAGGCTGAGGTGGTTTTCCCGAGCGGGGGTGGGAGCCCTGCCGTCCGTCCGCCCCGCCAGCTCGGGTTCCGCCCGCGTTTCGCGCCTTCCTGGCGCGCGGTGACCCCGGCTCGGCACGTGCTGCCCCCCACCCCCCGGGGCCCCTGGGCAGTGCGGGCGGGCGTGGAGGCCGGGGGATCGCGGGGAGCTGGGCCGGCTCGGGGTCCCGGGGAGGCGCGCCCCGCGGCCCCGCCCCGCGCGCCCCGGCCGGCCGGCGCTGCCTCTGTCCATGGTCAAAGCACTCGGGGTAAATCCGCCTTTCTCTTCCGCCCGCCGAGCGCATTCATATTCTAATCACAGCGCGGCCGGCCCGCGAACGGCCACTTCATCGCGGCCCGCGGGGGACGCGGCCCGCCCCCCCCCACTCTAAACCCCGCCGAGCCGGGCGGGGCGGGGGGGGGCCTGGGAAAACGGCGTCCCCGGCCCGGACGCCGCGGCTTCTCACCAACTTCGAGGGAGGCTGGCGGTGGTGGGGCCGGGAGGGGCGACGGGAGCCGCGCGAGGCGGGAGGAGGGGGCGGCGGGGCGCAGACAGACGGACGGACCTGGGGACGGGAAGAGGGGAGGGTGGGGTGGGGGTCAGAGAGACCCAGGGGGCTGGAGACAGAAGAGGAGCCGAGTTCCCGGGGGAGACAAAGAGACCAAGTGGTGGCGGGGGCCGCGCAGGGCCGAAACGGAGGCGGACGGAGACCCGGAGCGCCGGGGACGGCCCGACGGCCCCGGGACCAGGGCCCGTCCGGCGAGGATCAAAAGGGAGAGGGGAGGACGGGGACGCACGGCCAGCCCTTCACCCTCCCTCCCCGCCAAGTGGCCTGCGAGCCCCCCCCACCCTCCACCGCCCCACGCGTGTCCGCGGAGCCGCGTGGGAGGCCCGCGCCCCGCCCCGTCTGCATTCCCGGGGACCCCCCCATCCCCAACTCTAACCCGCCACAAACATGGGAAGTGGGCCCAAGAGGAGAGAGAGGGGGCAGGAAGGGAGTGGGGCCCACTCGTGGCCGCGCAGAAGTCTCCCAGGGCTCTGGTCTTCCCGGTGCACCCCCCCCCTTCCTGGCAGCTCGCGGAGCCGGGGGGGGGGGGGCGGGGGGGAAGGGCCGGGAGGGGGAGGGGGCAGATCTAAGCCAATTTTGATTTGGCCTGTAATGAGTGCCGGGCGCAGGCTGGAGAAGGCCTCTGGAACTTTAAATAAGAAAAACGTTGCTAATGCTATAATAGAAGGGGGAAGTCGGAGGGCTGGGATTGCGTCGCTCCGAGCCCCCCTTTTCGGAGGCGGCTTTTCTTATTCAAAACAGGCCCACAATGGGCTTCACAGCGCGCCTCGCCACGGCCCCATCTGACGAGCGGCCATTCATCAGGCCGGCTGGCCTATCAATGACATGGCTCCCGTCGGGGCTCCTATAAAATGATGCTTTTTCCCATGAAACATCCGCAAACATTTTGACGGGTTCGGCTTTGCCCGGCTGGATTACCGAGTGTCCCCTCGCTCGCGGCCTCGCCCCCCCCCCCCCCCGCCCCGAGCGCTCTGCTTCTCTCCTTTTCTTCTTTCTCTTTTCTTTCCTTGCTCTTTCTCTCCCTTTCCTCCTTTATCCTTTTGCATTCGCACCCTGCACCCCCTCCCCTTGCTCCTTCTTTCCTTCCTCGCTCCCTTCCTCCCTGGGCATCTCTAGCACAGGGGATCCCCAAACATCAGGACTTTTTGGGGGGCGCCTGTGCTGTCCATGGGAAGAGCATGCATTGTGGGTTACTGGAGGAACCCGACATGGATTCCACAGGTTAGTCCTACTGGCGTGGGGTGGGGTGAGGGAGGGGGGACTGTGGGAGTCCTGGGGAGGTGGGGGGCGGACAGGGGAGACCGGGAACTTTTAGAAAGAGTTGGGAGAAAACTTCAGACGGTCAACTTGACAGTGGTGCCCCCCGGGAATAACGGGGAGGGGAGAGTGCCCAAGTTTGCCATCCCGCACCAAGTTGTGTAAGTGAATTCCTGGAGGTGCGTGTGGGTGTGCGCGCGCGCGTGTGTAAACGTGTGTGTGTGTGTGTGTGTGTGTGTGTGTGTGTGTGTGGTGCGCACGCCGAGGACACGGAGTTACGTAAAGATGCGCTGGCAAGGGGCGAGCAGGCGACGGCATTTTTTTTTTTAAAGAAACTTTGTGAACCGACCTCCCCCTCCCCCATTCTCCCGTCTCCTCCTCCTCCCCCTCCTCCTCCCCCTGGGTTCGGGGGACCCCGGAATAACGGTGCGCTCTGGGGACTGGTGGCAAAGGGCCGGGAAGCCAAGCGGAACGCTCCAAAGGCGAGGGGGAGGGTGACGGCCTCGCACAATGCCGGGAGGTGGGGACCGGGGCTCGGGCTGCTGGAGACGCGCAGCTGGAGGGAGAGGCGGCGGCGAGGCCGGTGGTCCGGGGGAAACCCGCCTGCTCCGGAGGTGGGAGCCGGGAGTGCAGGGCTGTCCGAGGCGGGCGGTCCACCGCCTTCTGGCTGGGCAAGGGGCGCGCAGAGGCCCGCTGCACTTGGCGGGGCGGGGAGGCCCGGCGTGGAGGGCCAGAAACGGCACCAGTCGGGATGGCTGCCGCTGGTGGACGTCAAGTTTGGGGATCCCAGATGTTCCTCACGGAGGAAAAGAGAGCAAGAATCTCTTACAACGAAAATGCCGGGCGTCTCCAGCGGACTGTGTGTCAACCCTTCTCAAGAGCCGCCGCCCCTGTAGCTCTGAGTAACACTCTCTACTCTCCTTCTAGACACAAGTTCTAAGTTCACCCCCTCGGCTAGCCGCCGTCTTCCACCCCTGCTGCGCTACAGCTGGGGGGGGGGTCCTCAGGGGCGTGGAGTCGGGCAGGGAGGAGGCCTGGGCATGGCTGCGCCAGCGAAGCAACAAGTGCCTTCCGGAATGAGCGATTCCCGGGCGCGCAGGCCCTCCTCCTCGAATGAATGAACGCCACGGGCGAACCTCTCCTCCTTCCCTCCGTCCTTGGGCCGACTGGAAAAGGATGAATCCATAGGGTCTGGGGTCTTTCCTCTATCCCTGTTGTCAGGTCTCTCCTGGCCTTTGCCGCAGCCTTAGTGATCCTCTGACTGCC
The DNA here is from genome assembly GCF_031878675.1 of Megascapheus bottae. Classification (NCBI taxonomy): domain Eukaryota; kingdom Metazoa; phylum Chordata; class Mammalia; order Rodentia; family Geomyidae; genus Megascapheus; species Megascapheus bottae. Next base: position 85,436,644 of record NC_143510.1, read on the forward strand.
AGATAGCTTCGGGTTTTTAGGGTACTTGTCTTTGATCCAGAGTCAGGAACCTCTTAGTGGACCCTCCCCTGAGTGGGTGTGAACCCCCCAAAAGCCCTTCCTATGTGAGATGACAAACGAAGGCAAGAAGAGGCGTTGCCTGCTCTGCAGACTCTCCTGGGCTCTCCTCGAGGGAAGGAAAGCTCGTGCTCAGAGAGGGGGGAAAAAAGAGACCCTTTCCATATTAAAAAAAAAAAAATCTCAAATGCTCATCCAATGCACTCCCGAGCACTCCAACATTAAAAGCCAGTATCTTTAACAAAGCAAAACTTGTCTTTGCAGAATTTGTCCTTAAGTATTTGCAAAGGGCCCATACAGCGCTTGGGGGTTTCCTTGTACCCTAAATCTACTATATTTCCACTATGGCTGTTAAGTGGCCTCTCTACCCCGAATCCCCTTGATCTTTAGATGGATTGCTTGGGTGGGGGGTGGTGGATAGATCTCATTTTCTCTCCTGGATTTAGCTGGTGTTCCTGCAGTGACCCGACACCTGCAACT